>NC_136245.1:27512500-27710000 GCF_053564925.1 Oryzias latipes | reverse complement strand
CAGAGGTCACTGCTTGTGTTGATCAGTGTGGCAAAGGAGAGATTTCATGACGCAAGAGTTTCCCCCAAGGAGAAGAGTGGATGGAGGTTTCCTATCCAGGGCTCCTCCACATTAAAAGCTTTCTTCCACACTAAAAAAGTCTCTTCAATGATTACCACCTGTATCCAACATAATTTTTTTATTCATTTAACATTCAAAGCTTTTATAAATTCTGTTTCCAACCCCATAGTTCAGAATTTCTTGCATTTTCTAGCTCGCATGTGTAAATATAATTTTTTCGAAACATAGAGCACATATTCAGTCGTTTGTTATCGTTTATTTCTCAAGTTAAAGTCCCTCTCCGATCGTCTTTTGATCTATTGTAAAAGCATCCCCAGTGATCTTTAACTTATGATTTAGCAGTTTTCAGATTTTTAGCCAAAATCTAAAAACCTGTGTCGTTTTCTAGGTCATGGTTTCTTTGTTTTTTGTCTGTTTTCTCGTGAAAACGACCTCTGCTATCACACTAGCCATCAAATGACAAGTCATCAAGTTTGCATTTGGTAAACCAAACACATTTGGTGAAAAAAGCATCCACTTAGGCAAGATGTCCCCTCTTCTGTTCCTCCCCCCTTTTATATTTGACATTTAATTAGCCACTACGTACATTTTGAATGAAACACATTAAAACCATTGAAGAAGTACAAATTAAATACATAAAGAACACGTAAATCAACGTAGAACATGAATCGTGATTGTTGCACTGTTTTTATGCAATTCATTAGTGATTCGTGCGTCAATTACGTAATTTCAACGTGACATGTTTGCCGTGAATGTGATATAAAAGTTACATGTGTGAAAATCCGTTAGAAATTGCTTAAAATGTTCGTAATAATTAATATAAACTATCTAAAATACGCGTGAACTGCTCCAAACCGAATTCACGTAAAAACCTGTCGGCCGAAATCTGCTCACATCAATGTCTGATGAACGCAAGGAACACTCATGAATCACGCATGTGTCATGGAAGACTGAAATGTCTTATGTGGAAAACGCGCAAAATGTGACACAGCCTTTACAAATAAGTCAAAAAGTCTTATCCCATTGGCAGATTTTCTTTATGGGGTAAAAAACATTTCACCAAAAATGCTTATTCTCAGGAAAAAAATTCTAGTCACTACAAGAATTTTTTCCCAAACTAAAATTAATTTGCTATTTCAAAAACTTTCTAGAACAGATTATTTCTCTTGCAAGACAGAAAATAGGGCATTTTTTTAAACTAAGGGTCTTTTTACTTTTAGATTCTGTTTTTGCATGAAATAGATCATTTTTTTCAGTTTCTAAACACGTGTTTTGTCTTAAATAATGAGTTATTTTAAGTCTTTTAAGTCATATTTACTGAGCAAATTGGACAGATTTTGCTGACGGTTTTGTGTCCCGTTTGTCACAGTTTGACCCCGTGATGCATCTGTGCAGGATGTACAACGCCCCTCATCTGATGACAGTTAAGATAGACCCCATTCCATTAAAACTCTGGACAAGCTAAAAGGTCATATTAAACACACAAACTATTTGATCTTAAACAGTAAAAATGAAACGATTTACCCGATGAAACAGCATGGAGCCACACTTTGGGTCGTAAACTTGTGATGTCTTCTCCTTTTTCAGTTGTTATTAAAACTGACATAAAAATGACAATTAGCAGGGGCTCATTCTGAGATGTTGTCTCATGTCTTTTGGTGGGCAAAAAAATGCGCGCTCGACTAACATTTTGTGATAATTATCTCACAAATGTGTCATTATTTTCAGAGTATTTTGTTTATAAAGTCCAGAGGAGCCTCCTTTGGTACTTTCGTGAACCTTTTCAGGCTGATTTACGACTTTTTTTAAATTTTTATTAGTTACTCTTGGCAGCCTGGATGACCCCTGTTCCAAATCAAACTTCTGTAGAGTAATGTGCCTCTTAGTGGAGGTTCCCACACATATGACTTGACAGGAAAGATAAGGTAGTTTGTAAATGGACATCAGAAAATAACTTCAAGCTCAAGTAAAGTTTGAGCACAAAGCAGAGTTTAGCTGAAATTCCTGAAATGAATATCTAATCTGAGCAGTGTCTGCCTGAATGTGGCAGTTAAAAATAATACGGCTACTCTGAGCAGTGGGTGGAGAGGTTTGCCAGTAAAGTAAGTGTCTACAAGTTCCCTGAGAGTCATTAGAAATCCATTCGAGGAAATAAGTTCTCTCAGAATGAGATGCTCTTCAGTCATGATAAGGATCAGGCAGGTTTGACGCTTTAGCTCAGTTTGGTTTACAAAAACCTCTGAGAGATTCTTCTGCATAAAGGACGCCCGAAAGTGGTAAAGATCGATGATCGATTTAATTAGTTGTGAAATGTATGATTGATGGAGTCAAGCTTTAATGAGGGGAAACTTCACCCACTGAGCAGGCGGTGAAAGAAAGAAAAAGAAAGAAAACATACCTGTACTGGATGGTTAGAACATAACGACACTGAAAAAACGATTTAGATGCCAAAAATCACTAAATGGAGACTCTGGAGCAGCTCCATCTGAACCTGAAACATGCGCAGACATTACTGATTTTATGAATAGAGATTCCAACATTTGCCTTTGCCAAAATTGGTTGACTGTCCCTGAAATTTAAAATTGTGATTTGATATAGTTTGATTTTCAGGTGAATCTCAAAAGCCTGGAATCTATAACTAAACAGATACAGCCCTACAAGCTAAGGATCTTCAGGATAAAATATTGCAATCCATGCTAACAAGGATTCACCCCTTCATGCCTGTAGGTATTTCCAATTAAATTTAAAAAACACATTCCTCAGAGTTTTTTTTCTGTTCAGTTTGTTCTTAAATGTGACACAACAACATAACATCTTCATTGAAAAATGGATCAGGGAGGAAAAATCAAACATAACAAATTCATTTGTGCTGTAATTAAGTTTAGTTTGGTAAATTTTTAATGACCAGAGTCATTAGAGCTTAGTGACCTGGAAACTAAGAGTATCTCCTACTGACAGCAGAGAGCCAGCAGTGTGGGAGAGTCTCCCATCTTTGCACCTCTTACAATCTTGGTGTGCAGATGAGAATGTGTGCAAAAGCTGCACAATGGAAACTCAAGACTTTCAGGGAAATTTTGTGAACAAAACAAGAAGAAAAGTTGCGTCCTGTTGCACGTTATGAGTATTCATACCAAAAAGCTGTGAAAGAAAGAAAAGCAGCCCAAAACCAGCAGCAAAAAATATCAAATGAAAGCTGAGAGCAAAACTTTTCTGATGTGATCTTCTATAAGCCCAGATCTCATTTTGAACAAAGAGCTGAAACGAGCCATCAGGAGAAGGTCCTTCAAACCTGAAGCATTTGGAACAGTTTGGTAATAAATGGTGGCAATAAATTGTTGGAAGCTGATCTGGGCTAAAAATGTTACTGAATCTCAACATTATCAATTGAATTCCTCTCCATTTGCCCCCAGCTCCCACTCTTCATACCCTGATGACCCTATTAACCATAAAACTGTGTAAAGCAGGACCAATCTTTTAACAAATGTACAGATTTTACCTAATGTTGATTGCTCCAGCCATTTTGTTTTTTTGTTTGTTTGTTAAAAAATGCAGAAGTTCACTAAAAAATTTAGTTTCTTCCAAACCACAAAATGTGGTTTTGTGTGTTACTTGTGGAATGAGAAACGACTCTGTGTAAATCAGGATTAGATCATCTGATTCTTAACTGAAATATTACCTTAATGATAAAAAAAAATGATTTGTTTTTGGTGCTTAAAACATGTTCTTTATACTAGAGTAAGAGATAAAGCAGGAAACAAACTACAGACATGGTTTTCTTGAAGAAAAACGATAATGCAGCCTCTGCTTCAACTTTGTGTCTGCTCTGGCAGATTGTGGTTGTTTTGTGTTGTTTATAATTGAAAAAGACAGCCGACGTGAGGAAGCAGCTCCCTGCTGTTTATCAATGAGCTGATGGCAAGCAGGAAGGATGAGCGCTGACATACAGCAGCTTCTCAGCTTTGAAGCAAGGCGGACATTACATGCTGCCAACTTATGTAATTATACTGCAAATCAATTCATTGCATAAACTTTAAAGTTGAGGGTTTAAACTTTTCTAAACTTGACTATTTTTTACAGTAACAGTCACATTTTAAGCACTTTTTGCACCAAAACTGAACAGATGCAAAAAGAAAAGTGAAAGGAATTTTTTTTTTTTCACAAAAACTAATCCCATTTAGTTCAAAGCAAAGAGTTCCCAGTAAAACGTTGAAACTCAATGTAGAGTTGATGCTTTTTAGAGCATGTACACATGTCATTTGGATTCATTTGGTGATGATAAAGAGGAAAGAGGAGAACGTTATGTAGATTCATCATATAAATATTTTTGGAAACTTAAAGCTGCACATGAATCAGCTGTCATCTGGTCCTTAAAGGTCAAGGGGATTTCTAAGAATGTCATCTATTTTCTGACTGGGAAAAAAAGGGGTTTCCAAGCTCAACAGAAAATAAATCCTTGTGCCCAGTTGCTGTGCAAAATGAAGTTCTGTAGAAATGTTATGCTAGCAGTATCTGCTTTTCAAATTCAAATTAATTTTATTTATATAGCACCTTTCATGACAGCAAAGACAGCTCAAGGTGCTGTACATAAAAACAAAATCAAATGCAATAAATAAAATAAGATACATTAATTAGCCCCACACAATAAAAGACACAAAGACAAACACCAGTGGAAAATAAATAAATAAATAAAGATAAACCAGAGAAACCAGAAGGCGCCGTCTGCCCTGTCCTCCTATTGGCAGGGGTGTCAGTATAAAACCCAAACACCCCAGCCAAGGGTGAGAAAACAGTCGTAAACAGTCTAATAAAATAAATATGTGTTAAAATATCATAAAAAGTATACAAGTAAAATTCTAGATTTAAACAGATTTGTATATGATAAAAAGTCATAAAATACAAGAATAAAATTTCTAGATTAAGCAAATAAAATGATAAAATGATGTGATAAAACATCATAAACATAAAAAGATTGAAGAATAAATATTTATGATAAAATATCATAAAATATAAAAGTAAAAAAAATATATATATATATTTTATATATATATATATTTTTATGTATATATATATACATATGCATATATAGATTAAACAAGTAAAATGTTAAAATTATGTAGTAAAACATCATAAAACATAAAAAGACATAAAATCTAATTAAAAGCTAATTTAAAAAGGTGTGTCTTTAATTTCTTTCCAAAAACTTCCACATTGGATGAGGCCCTCACATCCTCAGGCAGACTATTCCACAGACGAGCCCCGTAGTATCTAAATGAGGCCTCGCCGTGGTTTTTTGTCCTGACCATGGGGACCTTCAGCAAGCCTGCACCTGAGGACCTAAGGACTCTAGGTGGTTCATACGGTAAAAGCAAGTCTGATATAAAAGAAGGACTAAGACCATGGGCACTCTTAAAAACTATTAAAAGAATTTTAAAATCAACCCTGAAGCTGACGGGGAGCCAATGCAAAGATTTTAAGATTGGTGTAATGTGCTCCCTCTTCCTAGTTCTTGTTAAAAGGGGTGCAGCAGAGTTCTGGACTAGCTGCACGCGATTGATAGGGGTTTTCTTTACACCAGAAAGGAGGGCATTACAATATATCCTTGATGTAATAAAAGCATGGATTAAGATATCAGCACTGGCTCCAGAGAGAAAGGGTCTCACTCGGGCGATATTCCTTAGATGGTAATATGCAGTCTTGGTTACTTAAATGACGTGTTTTTCAAAGCTAAGATCTGCATCTAAAATCACACCGAGGTTCCTTACTGTATCACATATTTTCATAAAGTGGGTTGACAGATAAAATTGGACCCTATCTCTCTCAGCTTCAGAACCGATAACCAAGGCTTCAGTCTTGTCCTGATTGAGCCGCAAAAAGTTCTCTCCCATCCAATCACGTTTTCTCACGTTTCTAAATGAATTAGATCTGCACATCTAAATACAGGGCGGCCGTAGTGCAGAGGTAGGGCGGTCGACCTCTGCCTGCCCATGTGTCAAAGGGTCCTTGGGCAACATTGAACCCCACATTGCCAACATTGGTTGGCGCTAATGTTGAGTAGCAGAGCCACCATCAGTGTGAATGTGTGGATGAATGGGACTGTGACTGTAAAGCGCTTTTGGTCTGTAAAGAAGGTAGAAAAGCACTATACAAGTATAAGCCATTTAGCATTTTCCCATCAGAGTGAAGACGTTAAGTTTTGATTAATGTGGAAATCATCTTCTTTGGTTCAAAGACGCACCCTGATTAAAAAAAAAAAAAAATTTGTGTGTGTGTGTGGCATTTTTTTGATGGAGGAGAATCCAAAAACCGTTTCTTTTTTCAAATTGTTGTGAATCGGGAGCAGATGAAAAAATGCACTTTGAAAAATATCCTATTTTTGAATAATCATCTGTGCTCTGCTCCATTCCTATGCATTCACTTATAGACAAGGTCCATATACGACTTTGTTTCCCTTGTCTGAGCTGATATCTAGCTTAAAACTGTACGACTGGATAGCTCTGATGTTGCTCGCCATTTTTGTTGCACCAATGACGTTATATTTGGGTTCTGAGGGGCTGCAGGAGAACATGTAAACAGAGAGCTCTCAGCAACAGGAAGTGTGCAAGAGTGGCAGGGTTGCTCTGTGCCAACGGCTCCGCCCTCAACTCAGATGTGAATTTTCAATGAACTACTGCTGCTCTGCACAATTTCCTAGAAAACAACACAGGATTTTTGATTTTGGCTAAAAAATAACTAAAAGAAATGCTTTTACAATAGGCCAAAAGATTATCGGTGTGGGTCTTTAAGGTAACCAGGTGCTACGCATCTGTAACAAAATGGCTAAAATTTCAGCATCACTACATCTGATTGTTGTTTTTACATAGGTAACCGAACGTATTTTGATGCTATCTGCATCAATAACGCTCACTTTTTGCTGTTTTATGAGAAAACGAATGACTCATGCACCTGTTTTGCTCCTTAGAGAAGGTCTCTGTGAGGTCAGTGGTGCTGCCACACTCTCAGCCTTCACTTCATTTTGCTATAGAACTGTAAACTGGGGTGAGTATTAGTGATGAAATCACTGAAAGACTTGGTGAAAATCTACTGCAGGACCCCACAACATTAAGCTCTCTTTTTTCTCACCGTTTATTTAATGAATCCATGTTGTTCCCAGAGTCTGGAGGAAGCCCTGATGCTGTCTTTGCTGAAGCCACTGAATCGCTTGTTTAAGCTCACGTTGAGTGAATCTTGGGCTTAGGTTGTGTTTATTTTTCAAAGAGAGAAGCTCGTATCCAGCCAGGTCTACTTCCTGTAACCCTGACTTATTTTTCCATTCGAGCTGAGATCATGCGCCTCTTTTTTCCTGAGTGCTGCACTCTGTCATTTGTATGGTTAATTGGGGTCACAAGATACTTTCACCAAATTATCTAAAAGTAAACAAATGTGAGAAACATAAAGATGATGTTTTATAAAGTTCCACAAGCGACAACATATGAATAATACGACGAAGCCGTAGTTTTTGTGAAACAACATAAAACACAGCTGCAGCTTGACTTGTACATATTTATATATTTTGGTTTTCCCTTATTAATACTGTAACCTCACACATACAGTCACAAAACTTAAAAACACACTTTCAAGAATGCTTCTTCCAAATACTACTCTTGATTTTCAAAATAAAGTGCATCATTTTAGTGGTTTAAAAATACATTTAAAAACCTTGTTCAAGAGACTTAGGCCAAATCGCAGAAGGTTCAAATTCAAAATATCCGGATATACCCAAAAAAATAGAAACATCACTTGTGTCGTCAACAACCTGAATTGCCAAAAATTGTACAACTTAAAGCTTCTAAAACAAACTAATAAAAAACAACGAAACAGTAAAAGAACAAGCTGAAACAGAGTATTTGATATCTAAAAACAATACACGGCAATTGAATTCTACATCATAGAAGAGAGAATTCTTTCTTTGGGATAAATATTACATCATGGGTCAATCATGCCGTTTGCCTTTTGAAATAACTTTATTTGAATATAAAGTTGGGAAACAGGGCTGTATTTGTCTGGGTGATTTGACAGATCTCTCCTCTGTTACCTCCCCACATACAAACACACCTGAAGATGGGATAGAGATGTAAAATGGAAAGATATGCACAAAGCAAAGATGAGCGGGTGAAAGGTGTTAAGTAACTAAGTAAAGGAAGATTCTGAAAGTATCAGTGACAGTGTTTTGAGTTTCAATATTGTTTGTTAAATGAGTCTATGTACAAAGATACTTTTGTTCTCAGTTTGAACCAAACTAAGAAATCTTAGAATCCCCTTTTCCTTTATGCAAAAAGGTTGTTTTTCTTTTAGAGTTTTATTAATAAATTAAGGTACCTACAGAGGTTAAGGCCGTGACATCTGGATTTTAAGTTGATTTACATGTTCTTTGGAGGTTTTAATTGTACCTCTGTTTTTTTTAACGTGGTGCATTCGTGATACATCAGTGAAAACTTTCACGTGAAAGACCACCACCTTTCTCATTTTTTCCACATGTATTACCATATTTTTATCCGTGCTATGCCCAACATGTATGCTGTGTCTGTGGGACATGATCTTTAGTTTTATCCATTTAAAATGTCTTAGCTGTCATTTGATTCTGGATGAAAATCTGAGTTGAAGTCTTTTTCCAGACTAGAATACTGCTTAAACATTTACCGGTACATGAACATATATATTTTACAAGTGTGTCTTTTCAATTCATAACCCATTAAAACATGTGTTTTCTTGAACAAGAACCTTCTCCTGGAGAAGAATGAGAGAAAGATGCTACTTATCTGTCTCAAAGTGATGCCACAATACTCCACTTTAGTCAACACTTTAGTCTAAATATTTATATTAATTTTCTGCAGTACAGGAAACAATGTTTAATTGTATGGTCAGCTCATGAATCTTTGTACCCTCAATGTAAAATAGTTTGTAAATTACAAATTCGTGAGATGTACTTATGTTGCACACGACCATCTTTTATGAACTTTCAATACAAAGTTATTGAAAGCTTCTAATCAATCACATAATTTTAAGCAGTTTGACGCATAGACAAATAAGACAGGGTTTTCTGTGATCAGCTGTGACTGTGAAATGTAACTTTACATCCAAGAGTTCCTCGATGGGCGAACACCAAAGCAGGCATTTAAAAAGAAAGTTCTGCAATCATTTCTGCAGAATAATTGAGAATTTGCTTGTGCAGTCAGTCTTTGCTAAGGCAGCTGAGTGCTGACAGTGACAGAACGTTCTCACAGCATGAGTCTGACATCACAAGAAGGATGTTTATCATTTGTATGTCTTCCTCTCTTTCAATAGTTTAAATACTCTCTTAGCGACCAACATTCTGGTCAGATGCACTTTTCCTCCTCTGTCTCTGTGTTCAACGTCACCTGGAGTGCGGGATCTTTTGAATACGGCATATCTGAAAGATCAGGGATCCTCTCTGTCTTAGTCTGAAGTTCAGTCCTGATCTTTTTAGATGAATATGAAGCCTGTGAGTTTCTCGCTGAAGATGGCTGTAAAACAAGGCTGTCCTTACAGGAACTTTGAATGCATGGCTGACCTTCTTGAGGCTGATAGAGAAAAGTCTGGGAAGTGTTTGTGGCATCTTGCTTATCCCGGGTCGCCAAGGAGTGAGGGTCCTGACTAGAGATGACTGAAGAAAGCTGATGAGCATCTGTGCAGTTTCCTTGTCGCTGTTGCCTCCTTGCTCCAATCTTGCAAAACAGGCACTTGACTTTCTCAATGAGCTTGAGAAGAACGGCCTTGCGGAGAAGGATGTAGATCCAAGGGTCAAGGATGGGGTTGAAGGATGCAAAGCGTATTGCTCGGAGGTCAGGATTTTTGTCCAGTTGCAGCTCCACTGGAGTTTTATAGAGCTGGTTCAAAAACACCTGAGCCTGTAAATAAAAAAAAGGGGGGAATACCTTGAGTCCACATTTAGGCTGTAACTTTAATGTGCAGAATAAGCTTCAATAAATGTTCAAATAAATCAGTTTATGGTTTGATCTGGATATAATTGCGCATGTTTCTTTAATTCAAATTTTGGGCAGGAGAACTTGGGGCAATTATTGTGTTATTTTGGAACTTAAACTTTAACACCTGTATTTGTTTATGGGGAAAAACAAAAATAGTCTAATCCACTTGGAACAATTAAATTATTTGTTCTACTAAGGTGCATTTGTACTATACAGCACTTGGAGAGCCGTGCGTAAAACGTGCGTAAAGCAAATAAAGGAAGAACTTACAACGAGTGGGATGGAGCAGATGAGCACCACTACTGATGTGCCTATGAGCAGAATTACCATCTGAATTTCTGCTCCAGCCAATCGGCCGAAGCTGCGCCCTCTCCTTTGCGGATCCGCGTAGCGCGCCAGATCTGTACCCAGCGACATCCTGCGCACAAAGCGCCGGTGCATCCGGATCAAAGCCTCGCACACAAGCACGTTACAGATGACGGTCACCAGAATCAGCAGAGAGCTGAAACCCGCGTACATGTAGGAGTAAGCAGCGTCGCTGGTCTTGTTGCTTCTCCACTCCAAAAAACACCACGTTTGCGGGTACTGTTTCTTCACCTGACCGAAGCCAACGATGGGCAGGGCGCAGAACAGCGCGTTGGAGACGTAGATCGCCATCAGAGTGAATCCGGCCAACTTCTGGTCCACATAGTCATTGTAGAAGTAAGGGTGGTTGATAGCCATGTATCTCTCCGCCGACATGGCACAGATGATGCTGAGCCCCGCCAGAGAGAAGAAGAGCATGGTGAAGCCGAAGTACTGGCACAGAGGGTCCTCTCCGGGCCACGAGCCCTTCACGTACGTGGCGATGGTGACCGGGCTCGCCAGCAGTGTGCCCAGGAGGTCCGTGACCGCCAGTCCACACACGAGCGTGTAAAACGTGGTTTCTTTCTGTTCTCTGCGAGATTTGCAAAGAACCACGATGGCGATGAGATTCCCAACCACCCCGAAAATAAACATGATGGAAGGAATTGTCGGGACCATGGTCCTCCCGGTCATCGACTGATTATTCATGGTTGAGTCTTATTTTAAAAAAAACAGTCTTCTTTAAGGCTGGTGATTCCAGCTTGGAGCTGAAAACTGTGTTGCAAATGAATAAAGCCAAAACAACATGGCCAAAAGTTTTTTTTTTTTAAATAAAAGAAAAGTAATGAAAAACTAACCTTTATGTCCTTTGGCCCACATCAGAGCATCCTCTCTTGGCTCCTGTGGATCAGAGGTTCTCTTGACTAACATATATTAAACCACTTCCATTCACCAGGACTGAAGAGCCAGCAGTGAGGGCGCGAGGCTCTGCTTCGAGCTTCCTATAGGGTTCTGTCCCTCCCCTTGATTAGATTACACTGTCCTCATCAGCTGCTGAGTGTTTTAGAGGAATATCTGGCAACCAGAGTTCACAAAAGAGTAATATATTTACATTATAATGGGAAAAAAGTTGACTCGTTCAGGAAAAATAGATGATTAAAAAATAACCAGTCTTTGAAACTTTCATTGTTTGTCTGAAGATTTCTAGTTTTTCAGCTGAAAATGCTTTCTTCCGTCTTTGCTTTCTTCTGACTTTGTGTGTTTCCTCACCTGTTTCTAACTCATTCCAGTCATTTCTTTTTTTAGTATACCAAGGCTCCTCACTGTGCAGTGAGGTAATGTACATCATGTTTTTGTTGTGGTTTTGCCACAGCTTAAATGCTTTTTTCTTTTACAAGTACAGACAAAGTTTTGTTTTTAACAGACTTTGAAGATGTTTAACTAAATCAAATCAGTTGCTTTCAGTATAAACAAAATGAAAACTTTAAGAGATATTTATTGAAGCGCAGATGAAAGTTGTGTTTTTGGTGACATTAGCATGATCTTGTGACATTTTGTGACAGTTTTTCTTTATTCAAATCCGGAATAGAAACAAAAATACAATACAGCTATATTGAGACTTTAATACAAGTCACCATAGAGCACTTCAGCTAAACAAAACTGTGTTAAATTGATTTCTTCATCAATGTTGTCTTCTTTTACGCCACCGGTTGATTAGATTTGACAAAGTCTAACCAGTGAATGTCCTGACTTTTGCCGACTGGTTCATTATTCTGCCTTCAGATGATTTTGCAGATCTGCAAACTATCTGTGCAAAGCGATGGAAGATTCTAAACTCTTCCTGATATGATGACCTGAAGACCCATCACATTAACGAAACTACAAATTCCAAACATGCTTGTTTAGGATCAGAAAAAAAATCTATCTAGAAGAGGTTGGGACCTCTTATAGCAAAATCTGCATATGCTCATCATTCAGAAGGACTGCATATATATCGGACTATCATGAATAACTACATGTAACGGTTGTCCAGTTGAATTATCAGTTAAAAGCTGCAACTGTTTAAGTCATTTATTGTTGAAACTTATCAAAGCGTGTAAAATGATTTTGTTTTATTTCTTGAAAGCCAGTTGTCCTAGAACAATCTTTTTGTTATATTTATGCCATTTTTTAGTCAAAATCAGTAACACAGTTTCTGCAGAAATGTGCCTCCTAGTTGTGGGTGGGACTGTTGGGGACGGGAAACCCCTCACCTTTCCCCTCCCTGTTTCTGAGAGTTCTCTGCTTACACACTCTCCCACTAGTTTACAGCCCTGCACAACCCCAACCCAACATTACTGGTGCAACAAAAATGGCGAGCAATATTGGAGCTTGCTGGCCGTCTGCAAGTGGATGCATTGGAATGGAGCGGAGCAGGAAGCTTGTCGCTGACCAAACGTACTTTCTACGTCACAAACACGATATTTTTTCAAACAGCCTCTCTTAATTTTTCTTCTTATTCACAACAGTTTGAAATAGGAAATACTCAGAAACACAATTTTGAGCTTTATGTATTTATAAATATCTTCCATCATCAGATGAATTCCACAAGAACATGCTAAAAACACATAACACCATTACCACCTCCAGCAGAAAAGGGTTTTTAATCGACAGAGAATGGCAACAGACCGGTTGCTAGACTTGTTAAAAAAATGCAAAACCAAAGAATGTCCCCCCTTCACACTTTAGTCCTTCCCTTTAACAGGTTGTAGCATATTAAAAGTCGTAGGGATCGTGACCTGGAGTCCAGCTGTCAGAGTGACCAGAGTGACCCTGCTTGGTCAAAAAACCAAACAAGGAAACACTCTAAAGCTAAAAGCAGCCTTGAAAAAACTGCTTGATGGCCTCTGCCTCTCTTAAGTGCTGATTATACGTAACACCTGGCCTTAACATGTCAAACTTTAGAAAAAGGAAGCTTTTACGTAACGTAGTGTAAAAATAAACTTGTCTTGTTTGTAGCTGTGATTCTATAACAAGCCTCAGAGCAGAATGTGCTGTAAGTAGATTAAAAAGATTAAGATTCATATGAATGTGCTTTTCCTGGATTTGTTCTTGTGTTCAGATAACCTTCTGCAGGGTTTCAACTCTGACTAATGAAGCCAATGCTGCTGAAAGAATGAGCTTTCCTGTAAATAATTCTGTTGCATTGAAGCAGGTCTTTTTAGTAATATGTTTGGTTATTTGGACTGTGAGGAAAGCAATGAACCGTTTAGACACATCGTGTCTTCTACTGCTTTAATTCAAGGGACAAACAACCATAGCATTGTGCCTGGAAAAGTTGTCAGGTTATAACAACTCAGAAAAGTCTCTTGTTTCTCCTGTTTGGAATTTGACTTTATCTAGAAACAACAACCTGGCAGGAAAAGTGGAAGAAAGTCGGAGAGTCGTGCTCTTTTTGGCAGATTATTTTGATACAGTCCTGATTATTTGCCATTAAAAACTGTAATTTTGTTTAATCCCAAGAATTTATGAGGTTATCTTTGGACTTAATCTTTGAAAACGGACAAATTTAAAAACAGGTTGGAAGACACTCCAAAGATTTTTAGCATTTTTTAGCATCATCTGAGATCTTTGAGGTGCAGAAAACCAATCAAACATTTTAGGAAAAAATATTTTCCCCTCTTTGGATTAATATTAGCTGCTTTTTGACCAAAAATATCTATTTATAGCCTGCCAAGTGGTGCCAGCCGAGTTCAATGAGGTGAGGAAACATTGGTCCGAATAAGAGAAAAAATGGATTTTGGTTCCGTATATCTAGAAATGGTGGTATCAGAAAAAGCTGCCGGAGTTTTGAAGGATCGAAAAAAAAAAGAGAGAAAACTTTTCAAATTCTTGATGATGATGCAAGAGATTGTCCAGACTGGGTCACAGCAGTCCAGAAATGCAGCACCTTGTGTGAATGCAGATGTAGGTCCCACTGGCATCACTTCTCTCTGCCAAAAGCACTAAACCAACACTACCGTTTAAATACGATCTCCAATATTAGTAATACAAATGGTTTAAAATCTTTTTTTAAGTCCAAGATAACTGCTGCAAATGACAAAAAACAAACATTTACAATCTTAGTCAATGACATGAAGACATCAATCCATTCCGCCTTGTATTTTTCCTTCAGGCTGCTTTTGATGCAAATCTTTGCAGGGTTTTCTCTGAGAGGATGAAGGATTCAAAGACCTGAAAGTGTAAGTTGGAGCATATTCTAACAAAGTGGGATCTTTCTAAAAACGGAAAATGCAAAAAAAGAAGAACCCACTCTCTGTTAATGATTGGCAGGTTTTCAAAAATAGCAACACAAGAAAGCAATGCCTTCCAAATAAATTTAAAAATTTTAATTTCAGTGACAAATGCTTTAAATCTTTTTACATTTTTGTACTTCGTTTCAAGTTTTTAAGTTTGATAGCAACATTTGTTCTGTAAATTTAGATTTTTTTTGGGGGGGGTCAGAGTGTTAGGCAAGGGCATTTAGGCCTCAGAAAAGTCCTGGGTTGTTGTGGTTCTCACATTCACTAAGTCTAAGAACAAAAAAAAAAAAAAGAATGTCCTCAGCGAGTTATTGGGTAAGCAACAGTTTACTTTGAGACGCTCTGTTGATTCCCATCATCTCTGAGAACAGGTCCAGGTGGGCACACTGTTGTCTCCCAGGACGCTCTGTGAGTTTGTAAAGGAAAGTTTGGAAAAAGTTGGGATGTGTTTATTTAGGGATCCGGAAGATTCAAAGATAACATCCGAACCTAACAAAGAGGCAGTTTAGGGAATCAGATGTAAACTGTTTGATCTGGCACTTATTTGCCAGCATAACAACAGAAACTATTTACTTCTTTGGTTTTATTTACAGCGAAAAGCAATTCAAACATGAGATTTGCACTCAATTGGACCAGTCAGTAATTAAAAACCTCACTAAATGTACGAGCCTTAATAAAAAGTGCACATTTTTCACATCTTTAAAGCTTGTAAAGCTCAAGATGACAAACGTTCCCAGTGTTGCAATGTAAAAAGAGAAAAAGTCTAACAGTCTCTGCTGTGTACCTGACACGAGTGATTCCCAACCACTCAGAGAGACATTATGTGATTGCCGTGGCAACAGTCCAACAGCTGGCACAGGAAGTTTCCCTAAAAGTGTTAATCAGCTCAAATAATCCAGATGTCACGGAAAAACAGCACAATTACAGGCAGCTGCACAAGTGTCACATTTATTGTTAGCGGTGGTAATCATTGCCAGGGAATAGAACTCAGAGGCGCACATTGCTAATCATTAAATGAAAATCGTTTCTCATTAATGCGGAGGACAATAGCATGAATATTTATGGAGAAAATGCAAATGTTTGGCAAAAGACAAATGAGGACGCAGCAGCTATTTGGGGAAGAGGAAAAAATCACTGACCATCAATTTGGAGAAAATTGTGACAAAAGAAACAGAAATACAAGCAGTAAAAGAATGAAATAAAGTTTGTTTAGGTGCTTTGTAGTAGAGAATACATTCAGAAATTCATTACGATAAAAACATATCACTGAAAGCATTAATCTACTCAGCTAATGCAGTTATTTTATCTAAATAATTTGTAAAGTTCTAATTCTTTTCGGATTATGTCAAATCAAGTGGCTTTCCCGAGCTAAAATTTACCGCAATGAATAATTATAAACAGAAAATTCTTCAGTTGTATTTTCTGACATTAACTTGTAACAGCTGCTCAAGATAAATAATAATTTAGTAATAATTTCCAACAATCAGTTCTGGTTTCATACCAAATTATAGTGCAGCCTTTATGTTCTCATCAATAGGTTACAAAAGAAACATGATAAGAAACAGACAGTAAACCCATAAAACTGAAAGATGCTTTTATTTTAGGAACCAAATGTGTTTTCTCCAACATTGATTTGTCACTGCTTCACACTGATCAGAACAATGGGCAAAAGTCAGTTGCTTAGCCTTTAAGCATCCAAGAACAATATGAAGTTGATAACCTCTGTAGAATAAAAACATTATAAAAACACTAAGTACATTCAAATCCAATTATTATAAACCTTTTATTAAAAAAAAAAATTCTGCAAGTGCTTCACAGTCTGCAGTGAAGAAGTTGACATTATGTTTGTAAAAGACATCAATTTTGAGGCTAAAAAAATTCACAAACGTGTTTTTTGATGACGCCCATAAATCAATACCTTTTGGAACAGCCTCAATGATACTTTCATAAGAAATCAGGAGATTAAATTATTAGGACATTCAAGTCCAAAGTCAAAACAGTTTGCAGATGTTTAGAGGGCGTGGGTTTCATCTGAGTATAAGTCATCTTATTCCTTTCAATCTTTTTTTTCTCTTTACTTTGTGCCACTTTTTTTCAAGTTATGCCACACTCAGGGTGTTAAACTTTAAAGAAAAATGTTCATTTTTTTTTGCCCAAAAAAAAGAAATTCACACAAAAGACAGAATAATACTCAAGAAGTTATTTGACAAGTGTCTTGAATGTTTTTCCTTGCATAATGTCACCATAAAATACCTGGAAATGTAACGTGATTTTGGCTCATTTTCCCCCTGCTTCTTTTTAACAAATCTTTTTCCCCAAAGATTTGTTAAATTTGGGTCAGTAAACTAACAAATCCTTTGCCTTTAAGATGGAAATTATATTATTATGATCTTCAATTTAACTGCATTTGACTAGCGTGTGCTATGATGCTACTGGGTACATTCTTAAGGAAACACCAAAGATCTGATCAGATTGCTTTTATTTTTATTTTAGATGCATAAAAATATGAAGCAAAACACCCATAAATTAGGATTTATACCTTTGTTAATAAATAAATAAAATATCTTTGCAGTTTAACAGTTTAACAGATTAATTTCTGGTCATGGCAGAATGACTAACGAACCACTAAGAAGAAAAAAACAGCTTCTAATTTCAGGTGTTCATTGCTTCAATATATGACTCCATGTCAGAACTAATAAAGGTGTTTGTCTCCTCTGGACTAGAAATGTAGATAAATTAAACATTATTTGTTTTTAGTTATCCCTGTAAAATGTGATGCGGAAGAGCTTGATTAAAACTGAAAGACTAATAAATTTGTTTCCCTGGCGATTGGCGAAGAGTAAGATGCAGCAAAACAAACAAGAAGCGCATTTTAATCTCCTCTGTTTCACATGTAAGGACAAGAAATTAGTTTGTTTCTTATCCCAGATGTGAAACAAGGATGAAGGATTTCTTTTTTACTTAAAATCAAAAATAATACTGATTATTCAACAAAGTATTGCCATTGAAAAATGATTAAATACATTTAACACATTGTAATCTATGTGTCTCAGTTCTACAAATAATATTGCTTTAAACACAGCAGCAAATGATGTTTTTATGAGATTTGTCGATGTTGACCTATCTCAAACAACACCCCCCCACCCCCCTCCATGAAAAAACCCAAGTCTCAAACACTTAAAAGGCTCTGGGAATCGGTGCCACTCATGTGGATGTCAGACTTCCTGATAACTCACCTGGATGGCCTCATCATTAGATGTTGACGTGGTAACCATAGAAAGATGCTTCAGGTCTATTAGGTCTGGGCTCATGCAGGATTGCCTTTGAACACTCATTTTGTTCAAAACTCTTTCAAACAGCGGACCGCATCAGTAGATGATGGAGCCCCTTAGGTTTGGATGACGTGTTCCTGTTAAACATTAAGCGTTAACTGGAAGCAGTTGAAGCAGCAGAAACAGGAATGCCAATTCCATTTGATGTGTTTTTGTTCAGCCAAATAAGCAAAGACAGTGAGTTGAGCTAAATCAAAATTCAGCAGTATACAAGCAGAGTTACAGTAAGCAAAAGAACATAGAAATGATCTCTTTGGGTTTTTAAAGAAGGAGGAAAAGTGACAGAAAAAAGATAAATTGAAAACATAAGAGGCTAAATTGAGATTTTTCCACATAATAAAAGGAATTTACTAGCTTGGGCATCCTTCCGTTTGCTGAAAGATCCACTGTTGCACTGATGGGTCAGTCAGGCTCTATTTCAAACGAGGATAAGAAACACATTCATTGCTTTTCAGCAAAACTATGAAAACATGTGCTGCTGTTTTCTAAAAGCCACTGGATCACAATGGGTCTTGTTTTGCCCCATACTTATTCATCCTGAGATGCATGCTGGGCTTTTTTCCCCAAGACCATGTGCTGAATACTGAATAGAGGCAGCATAATGTGAAATGAATGCATTCTGTGCTCCACAACAACAGCTTTTTCTCCTCTGGAGATCGATTATCTTTTCCCTTTCCAAACAAGCGCAGATCCACAATCTATGTTCTAGAAATCTGGTTCCATATTAGCTTATGCAGCACTTACTAAATTTGCACCGTCTGATTTTAAAGATTATCAGACTAACCGATAAACTTGTGTTTCCCTCTGTGATAGTAAATCCATTCCTCTGCAGGCAAAGAAGATAAAAATTAGAAAACATTACACACACACAAAACAAAGGAGAAGTAAAAGCTGTGATAGTACGAATATTTTAGAGCTTTCCCTGTATTCCTGAACACAATATCAGCAAATCCTTAATGAAAAGAACTCCTTTTTGGACATACTGCAACAGGTCATGACACACAAAAAGCAACATTTTTTTATACAAATAAGAGTTTATTTCTTTTGACCCAGACGTCCAGTTACATCTGAAAAATGCAGTAAATGATATATACAAAAGTAACAGGGTTGCATGCCAGTTTTGTATAGAGAAAAGCTTTTAACACAGAGCTCACAGAATCTCTACGCCTGCTGAGCTGCAGCTCTGGCAGCTAAGCGCTCCTGTTTCTCCTGCTCAGCCTTCTGCCTCGTCTCCTGCTCCCTCTGGATCAGCTGCCTCCTCTCAGCCTCCCAGCTCTGTACCTGGCTCAGGTACTCCTCCAGGTCTGGTTTTTCTGCATCAGCCAGCTGCTGCTCACACATAGCCGTCACCGTAGCCTTGAAGGAGGTGGGCTCTACTTTACCACGAGACTCAAGCTGGCTCATCAGCTCCTGGAGACCAAGAGAAACAAGAGGTGGTTGAAAGAACAAAACATTTGACATCCTTCAGAGTTTTTATCACAGCTTACATTTTCATGTTTGTCAATTGCAAGATGCTTCAAAATCCTGTTTTTCTTTTTAACTGTGTGCAGGTCTTGAACTTGACACCTTCAACTTGAACTCTTTAAATGAGCATTTGTGGTGTTTACAACACAGAAGCAGTTTCATTTTACTACCATTTGGCCTTAATTTGTGCAAATTCGACAGTGGCTAATGAAAGTGGGGCCTTTTTAAAAGATCATTAACAAAAGGCCAGGATTATGTAGCTCATTTTCCTCACACATGATAATGTGTATACAGAACAGAAGCATTGTTAAAATAAGAATAAAACAATTAAAAACATATACTTTGGGGTCTTGTTTGGGTCAAGAAAAACTGCGGTAAGATATTTTTTCAATGAAAACACTAAAAAAAAAAAAAAGCATTACCACAAATTAAAATGTAATAGTTCCTGGAATAAAACAAATACTTTGCGTAGATGAATGCTGTCAATTTGGAATAACTGGCTTTTATCTGTGGTTTTCTTTATTGATTATCTGCACAAGCCTAAATTAAAGTGCCTTTAAATTTTATGGGGTGCTTTATCTTTCTGCATTTATCCAATTTAAAAGGAGATTTTAAATTATTCTTAGAAGTGTGAAATCATTAGATGTACAAAATACCAAGAAGTTAATTCGTTTATGGAGAAAGCAAAGGGGGATTTTGGTCATTCTTGCTCAACCATTCATTAAACTTTGCCAGAAAGCTCTGAGATTTATTGCTGAAATACACTTTTTGTCTTTTACTAAATCACATTAATATGCAACTCTTGAAAGAATTAAAATGAAATTCCACTTCTCTGGCTCTACATACATGTAGCAACTGTTGATATAATTCATTAATACTCTCTGGGTTTGTAAAAAGCTTCTTTGAAATTAATCTAATGACATTTCTATGGGGAAAAATATATATTTCTCAGACTTCGATTCTGCAACATTTCCCATTTGAAAAGCTGAGGTCTGAAATGTTCCTCATAAATAAACTTAAGAGAAAGAATGTAAAATGGAATTCAGGAAATCCCATTATAGCATTTAAAAAGAAACAAAAGTTCACCTCAATACTTTGTAATGCAAGACTTTGGGTCAGGGAATGTTATGAGATGCAACTTTTCCTTTCATTTTAAAATGAGCCCACAGTGAACTGCTCACTCATATTTAATTGAAAAAACTCAACAGCTATACTACAGACATAACAGGAAACAGGGAAATCCTTGGAAGGAAAACTACCGTAAATCCAGCTGTGAGGACAAACTTGAAGCTTCTAACGACGGCCGCTCACCTCAAATCTGCTGACATAGTTGGGGAGTTTGGCCTTCTCGGCCAGATCATCTTCATCTACCTCCTCTTCCTTCTTGTCGTCTTTTTCTAACGGCTCTCCGGAGGAGTCCGTGTGTGACGACAACTCCTGCAGCACGGCGTTCACAAAGTCCAGCTGGAAAACAACAAAAACGTCTTCAAATGTTGGGTTGTGACTTTTACTCTACAGAGATGCAGTTCCCGCATGATTTAGGAGTTTAATGACTAAAGAGGCCTGACTCCTAGCTTGACAACTCACCTTTTAATCTCAGGAAGGGAATAATTAACGGTGGCCTAAGGCAGCAGCCAAGACATAATACATCCTCTCTGTCCTGCTGCGTTACTCTCTCCGTCTACATTATTGCCAGGTGGCTCTGTGACAGCAGCCGTTTGCTTTCTGTGGAGCTGATTCTCACAGACACCTTACATGCTCCAGGCTTCTGCAGATCTCATTAGATGTGAACAGAGATTGAGTATTAAAGTGGACAGCGCAGCTCATAAAAGAGATGCTACCACCAAGCATGCATCCGTTCAGGTGCATCCGAACAAACTCCGACTGCCGTACGTTTTGCTGTTTTCTGTTATAAACGTCCATCTGATTGTCATTGATGTGAAAAAGCATTTTCCTTTAATGTGCTTTTATTGCATGTTTATTGCACCTAAATTATTTAGATATTAACGCAGCTTCAATGTTACAGTCTACTTTAACAAAAGTAGGCCCAATAGTTCTTTAATTCATGAATGAAGATGTAAATGATTATCACTTCTAGATTTATGGGGTAATTATTTCTTATATTGGGTCTGGTAAGTTTGTACTATTTTTCCTGACTTGGAAAAAAAAGGAATTTACTCCAGTTATCAAAAACGTAATTACAAAATTCATTAAAATTTAAATAACCGAGTTGATTAAGCTAGAGAAATATCTATAAATATCAAGAAGATGGTAAATAAAATCAGAATAATTGGCAATAAAAAAAAATAATTTTCTGTCTTGAAAGAGATGAAAGATGTGACGTCATTTCCATGATGTAACCCAAAGCATTGCGGGTATTAGTGGCTGATTGAAATCCCTTAGCGACAGGCAGGCTACCTTTAGCTAGCGGCAAAAATTGATTTGACTTTTGTGTGTTAGAAATTGTAAGGAAGGCTGGTGGTCAAATAAAGTCAGAAAAAAGTATTTATATTTTCCTCAAATAACTGGAGAATCTCAGCCTAAGTATTGAGGGAACATTGAACAAACAGGTCCAGACAATTTCACTTACCTTTTTTTCCAGTGACATAAAGATTACCCATATTTGTTCCTCCTATTAATGTCATCTCATGAAAAATATCATGTGCATTTAGGTAACCTGGGTGAACTGCTGTTTCTCCATGAAGGTGTTTCAGAAACCAAGATGTGGAAAATATCTAATCGCAAAGAAAGGCCCTAAAGAAGAGCTGCATGGAATCAAAGTTCTGATAAACCAGACATTTAGGAGCTGGCAGCAGAAATCGTGAACCTTCTGTCAACACTTGACTTCTTTTGGCTTTTTTCACTCTGGTCAATAGCCGACGAGCCTAATGAGCTCATTTTTGGCTCCAAAACATTCAGGAGTCTGGATCGATTCACATAAAAGCGAACCAGCGCGTCACACGTTCTCAGTCTGTGAGGTTAAGTAAATTCTAATCAGATTTTTTTAATATGTTTAGTGCAATTAGTTTTTTTCTTCTTACTGCGTCTTTGGACAGCTTGACATGACCCACGTCGGCGGCCGCCACCTCCATGACGTCCAGAGATCGTCCCAGATACCCTCGAGCCCAGAAGAGCGGCATACCCTTAAAGACGTCGTGTATGCCCTTTAAAAACTCCACCTTGCCTACATGAGAAGGATGGAGACAAGCATCTAATGAAAGACCACTGGATGAATCAGTCAAGACTACAGACGGAGGAAAACAAATGCACACCAAGAAGAGCATTTCCAAGAAGCTGAGCGCTGAGGCCGACGGTACTGTGCTGCTTCAGTCCACACAGGAGCAGAGACGCTCCCAGAGATCTCTCCTCTAAGATCTGACCAGACAAGAATGAGAGGTTTGATGGCTGCGTTCAACCATTCACACCAATAACTTTAAGGAAACGACTATTTGGACATAATGAAGGAAAAGGTGAGAGATAAGAAAGGGGGATTGTGTGTGGTCACTCACAGTAAGTTGTGGTTTTGCTGACAGATAATTGCTCAAAGCGTACAGAGACAGGATCTGAGTGGAGTGGAGGTCAAACGCCTCCTGAAGCATGATTTCTTCAACCACAAAACACGCACCTTCAGTTGGAGGAAGGAGGAAAAACAAAACCATTTGGAATTGCTCTAAATTTCCACTTTTGGTCAAAGTTGATGGTAAAAAACAAGAAGAAAAGTCATTTCTAATAAAAACCTTTTTCTAAAATTATGTTTCAATCATAGTCTCCTATTTCCAGCAGGAAAATAAACTTTCTATAACTAAATCTAAATTTAAATATTATGAGCGAGAACACTCTAAAAATGTTTTTTCTTTACTCAATGAGGGATCTTACACAAATATCTGACCTAAAACATTGTGAAAGTCTTACTCTTAAAATCTTTGTCCTTAATAAATGAATCCAGGAGCAGGTTGAAGGTGAAGTCATTTGGAAATATCCCATACTGGACCTGCACACACAAACAAAAGGATTTCGAAAGAATAGTCTCATCTACTTCTCCATTTTTTCATCAAAAACTTTGAGGAAAAACATCTTTCAAAAAGCGGCTGTGTCATCTTCAACCAAAACTGAAGATACTTTCATGTATTCAAAACATTTAAAGTGAATTAAAGCAGACGCAGAGACAAAAAGAAAAAAAAAAAAAGACTACATCACATTGTGCGGCTGTACCTTGTTTTTTAGTGTGTGCAGGGCTTTATCTTTTGCTCCATATTTCAGACACTGGCGGATCCAACTGTGAACGGTCCAGTCTCGCAGGTACCAGCAGTTTGGGCTGTGGCGAAACCTTCAGAAATGAAACCAACAATCCTCAATAGAATGCAGTTTTCAATTCATAAAACGTTTGACACACTGCCATAAAAGAAACAGGAAAACTGGAGAAAAGAAAAGATTGCTGATGTCTCTGGTTTAGATATTTCTGCTGCTAAACTCACAAATCAGTACTTTTATTTGAACGATTACATTTTCAAATGCAAAATCTGTTGAACAGTTCCAAAAGGATCCACAAACTTTCCAAGATGGATCACTAGTTTGTTTCTCAGTCATTCCTAAAACTCAGCACTACTCGAGGAACATGCTACAAGCAGCAAATGCAAGAACGGCTGCAGATTCCAGAGGAAGGAGTAAACAGGAAAAGTCTGGAGTTGCCCTGAACAAAAAAAAAAAAAAGAACCCATGTGCCTCAACGAAAACCAAAACAGACAAACCAAACAACTCACTCCAAGAAAAACACGCAAGTTGGCACGATAAAGAAAAATAATAGGATTTTCACACACAAAAAAAAGATGCAGAAGAGTAAAAATGGTTTCTCGTACTTGTAAAGATAATACTCTGCTTGGTCAACTTCCTCTCTAGATGATATGTTGTCAACAAACTGTAACAGAAAACGTAGTTACTAACAATTAATCAAAATGAGTTAAATGGACTTAAGTGAACATACATCTTACCCGTGAGATTGTCAGCGAGCTGACAGGGAAGTTCCTGTCATACGTTCTGTCCATCATGTTGGCCAGTGCAGCTGAAGGTCAGAAACAGAAAATGTTATCCTTTACCGACGTTATTTATTTTAGAAATGTTTAGAAATATTTGTGGCTGATTCTATTTTTAAAACAAATTAAATGGGATTATGAATACATCTGTCCGTTTAAACTCATGACCACATGGTGCTGCAGTTCCCCCAAGTGGTGACTGGATGATATTACAACAATTTAATTTTTTTTCCCTTTCTTTTTTTGGTGCTGGAACTATAATTTCGTTACTTAAAAATTAGTTAGTTAATAATTAGGGGCGGCCGTGGTTCAGCGATGGGGCGGTTGACCCATGATCATAAGATTGCAGGTTCGATTCCCACCTTGCATGCCCATGAGTAGAAGTGTCCTTGGGCAAGACACTGAACCCCACCTTGCCTCTGGTGGAAGGTTGGCGCCAGTGTTCAGCAGCGGAGCCGCCACTAGTGTGTGAATGTGTGTGTGAATGTGTGTGTGAATGTGTGTGTGCATGGGACTGTGACTAAAGCGCTTTGGGCCTTTGAAAGAAGGTAGAAAAGCGCTATATAGGCATGTACCATTTACCATAATTTTTTCATAAATCTTGGTCTACAAATACTAATATTTGTTGAAAAGTTCTTATTTTAATCAGTTAGAGCTGTTAGGGAAGTCTGCTTTTCCTGTTGTAATGTATTAGTCATGTATACTTATAGTACAATGTAACCAGCACTACAAACAACCCATTCTAAAACATATCATATTTAAAAAAAATAAAAATAAAAACTCGCTGGATTTTTACCACATTTCTAAACTACAGGATGTTTTTATCAGTTCCTGTCTTGATGTTAACATACGGTGTCCACGTGACCGTAATTGCCCAGCGTGCCAGTGTGACTTTGTGATCCCGGGTTTGTGTAAAGAAAAGACTGTGCGTGAACCGCTCTTGTGTTTAATTACCCAGGTTGTGGGGCTCGGTCATCCTTGCCTCCCATACTTTGGGGTCAGTGTAAGCGGCAGAGAGCAACCATCGTCTGACTGTAAAGACAGAGAGTAAACCAGTTAAACAGTCAGGAAGCTGCAGCACAGAGGGTGGAATAGTTCTTAGTCGAAGAGACAGAACCGCCGAATCAAAGTCGTGTTTAGATAAACAAACTGTTAGCATGGGAGCTGATTATGACATTTAGCCTCTGTCGCTTCAACTACAACAATCGGTTTAAACGACGAAAGAAGAAAAACAAATTAAAGCACAAACGGATAGTTGCACCATGGCAAAGCCCATGTCTTAAAAACAAGTCGGACAGATTTACCTGAGAGAAATGGGGTTAAACTTTTACATTTGACATACAAACATCGTTTAATCAAGGAGGCTGCCATTTTGGACGATACCATTACGTAGCAAGTGCGGGGGATTGGGACATACCAAGTCTTAGAACCAAAAATGAAATAAAGAAAAAATAATGACTGTTCATTTGAGTTTAAACAATGTTACGTCTTTTCTGTTATTCTGTTTTAAATACTTTTTTCTTTATTTTCTTTTCCCCCCGACTAAACCTGTATATCTCTAGTTCAAAGTAATCTGGTCATCATTCTCTGGTGGTCTTTCACATTTCAGGAAATACATAAAAAATAAGTATTTTCATGAGGTATAATCAAAGGACAAAAAATATTTTACAGACCTACGAATACGTAGGATATGTCAGATATTGTTGGGTTAAAAATCTGATTATGGGCTGGAATGTCTAAAACAGTTATTGGATAATCAGATTTATGATGTGCATGTAAATGGGTTGGTTATGATTATTATGATGGTCTGGTCAATTATTAGACTTTGGTAGTCATGGAAATAGGTTCTTCAATTATTTCGTATTGAACAACTTTGCAACCGTAAATAATTGTTGCTGCTTTTCAACAGCATTACATGACTAAGTTCAAATTTCACTATCCTGCCAATCAGGAAAAAAAACAATTAAAAACTTTTCAGCAAAGCAGCTAGTTTTAAAATTGCTTTTCTTAAAAAAAATAAAAACAGAAAGAAAATTGTCCTTGAATACCCAATATTTCTTTTTTATTTTATTTTACTTTTTACTCTTGTTTTCTTTTACATGAGTGCGTAAAGTTAAGAACAGAATTTTCTTTGTGGTTAATGAGCATAAAAACCAGGAAAGAATGTGGTTTAGGTGTGTTTCTTTACGGAAAAAAAACTTTGAAGACAAGCCCACAAAGAGGTCAGCAGAGGACGCTCTTTAAACAAAGAGAGGACTGACCAGATCCTGCATGAAAATGCAGAGTGCTTTGCTTATTGACAGTTCCTCAAAATTATGGGTTAATTCCTAAACTGATTGGACATTATTTTTCTAGTAAAATTAGCAGTTCTAATAAATACATTAAAATGTAAAAACTGTGGCCTAACACTATCAAAGTTCTGCTCATTTTGATGCAAGATGTATAAAAATACCAGAAAAACTTTGGACGTTGTGGAATTCTTTTCTGTTAGAAAAGCAGAGTTTTCCCTCTGCATCCACTGATCTGAGGTCAACATGCAGTTGATATTTTTGTAAGCTCCTTGGCTGTGAAGAAAAGGAGGTGATGGGTTGAAACTGGGGTGGGACTGTTTCATCAAACAAAAAGCAAGATTACCTTTTTTGAGAGGAGAATCAAGATGAGTTCACACAAAGCAGTCCTCTTTATTTGCTCCTTTTTCTTTCTACTAAATGTGTTTTTTTGTGCTGTGGGTATTCCCATGTCTGCTTGTTGGTGAGATTTACAGAAAAATGTATTTCAACAAAAGTCGGAAACTTGTCTCTGTGTTTATGTTATTTTAAAAAGGTTTGTGTTGTGGTTCGGAATACCTAAGAATTCAGAAGTATTTGTTTTCAATATCTGTCTCCTCTTCCTTTTTTATGCTCTTTGCATGTGACTTTGTGCACGTAGGTGAGTAGAAAGACACGTGACACAAAAACAGCATTGTGTTAAGCATGTGAAGACAATAGTGTTGGGGAACATCTTTTGAAGAGGTTTGAGGCAGGTCCAAAGCCACAATGGGCCAAAAGAATTATGAAGTCCCCCAACAGTGTAACCATGAAGACTATGACTAAGTTAGGTCACAGATTTGGTGGACAACTTTTTAGATACGTATTTTACCCATTTCGACAGTCTTTTGATCTATTTTAAACAGTTCCAGTAGTCTTTTAATTATGACTATGCCATATTTAGCCCAAATTTAAACAATCTGCATCGTTTTTCGGAACAAAACTTCTAATAAATTTCTGCAGAGCGGCAGAAATTTATTAGAAGTTTTCCTCTATGTCGTGGGAAGGACTGTTGGCGCGGAGCAACTCGGCCTCCGTTCCCATCACCCATAACTGAGAGTGCTCTGTTTACAGTCCCTTATACATTCCCAACCTAACATTACCGGCGCAATCAAAAAGGCTAGAAGTATTGGAGCTGTCCAGTCATACAGTTTTGAGCCAAATGTCAGCTCAGACAAGAATAAATAATGACAGAAATGGATCTAATCATCTACGAGTGTTTGGGTCAGAATGGAGCAGAGCAGGGAGCTTTTTTTGCGCCTGCTCCTGATTTACAACAATGTCAATAAAGTTTAAGTGTTTAATATGTTTATTATAATTCTACAGTTATATTGTCAACAAAACAAGAAAAACAGAAACAAAAAATAAAACAAATCCAGAATTCTGAGAATAAAGTCAGAATTCTGAGAATAAAGTCAGAATTCTGAGATTAAAGTCAGAATTCTGAGATTAAAGTCAGAATTTTCTGTGACCTTTTATTTTTTTTCTCCATGGCCCTAATCCTCTTCCGTAGCTAGCACCCATGACTAAAAAGGAAAAAAATTAGCGATACATACAGAAGGTATAGCAAAATCAGCCACATATGCATAAAACCAAAGTTAGTCTTGAATCTTTGTAGACTGCTGATTGAAAAAGTCCAGAAAAGGCCTCCCTTTCTGAAAATTTTTTTTTCTGAACCTCTCATCACATAACACATTTTTTCTAATTTGAGATGGAACTGCAATTTCTCTAATCCAATGTGTTACTGAAGAATTAGGCGTCGAGCCAGAAGAGTTGAAAACACAATTAGTTCCTGACCCTTAGGCAGTTTTAAGAAAAATGCAGTCTTAAACTTATTTATACATACTCTATCATCAGAGAAATGCCAAAAGAACATGTTAGAAACACCACAAACACAATTTTCATTGGAGTAGGTTTAAAAAAAGTGACAAATGATTCACCCGAAGCATTTCCAATCTAGCATTGGCATACATGTAGAGTGGGTTCTCAGCGCCGAGCACACAGGTCTTTAAAGTGTCAAGAGAAATTTAATGTCCATAAAACAATTCTCCCAACGTTTTGGCAACAGAATTAAGAGTGCTCATTGTGCTCCTGCACGGCTGTTTAGTGAAAGTCCATTAGGTGTGGTTAAAGTTGTTTGGAGGAAAACCTCTGACTTGCACAAAACCCTCTCTTCAGTCTCATGCAACAATTTCAGGAAGCGTGAATGCATGAAAATCGAGAAGACCTTAAAAAGTGAAAACTCATCCAGTTACAAAGCTACTTCCAATTAAAGTCATTGGAAGCAATGTCTTTAGTGGCTTTTAAGAAACCATGCTAAAAGACAGTTTGCTGCTATCAGCCATCTTTGTCTTCCAAGAAACCAAGGAATGCTGGGTAACTGGAGGAGACTCACGACCATCATGGCAAGCAAATCTTAAAAGATGCCATAAATACACAGAAAGTTTCTCTTCAGAAAGTTCTCATTTTCTGGTCAGATTTGTCATTTGTTGTTTTCTGTTTCACATATAAAATTAAGAGCTCTGCAGTCTTTTAAAAAAAACAACTACCGATACTTGTTTTATAGAATGCCAAGTAGAAAGGGCCTTCATTTTTTTTAATATACTCCAATTTCTTTGACTAAATTGTTATTATTTACTCTTCAAACTTTTAAATTTAAAAGGGAAAATTAATTGATATCTGGTTGATTCCTTCCTGGTTGATGTGATTAAACGCATATTTGAAAATACATAAAAACATCAAGTGTCATCAATTATGTAAGACAAGCATGGTGAAAATATTTAGTACAAGCACTATATTCTTTCTTGAAAATCATCTAAAATATAAGTATTAGAACTACAGAGTACTAAATAATTAAAATCCAAGTCAGCATAATAATAAAAATTAAAAAATAAACAGGTTTAAAACAGGTTTGAAACTGTAACAAATACTAATATTTTAAATAATAATAAAAAGTATCTGTAAAATAAACAAAATGTTAAATTTCAATAAGCGTGACAAGCTTCTGTTTACTGAATATTTTTCAACCCCATAACATTGTATTTTTTTCATTTAAAAGTTCATCATTTTTATGAAAAAAATCAGGCGTACCCCTTATTCTTTAGATTTAGTGTGAAAACAAACATGGCTAACACTTGTTTTTTTAAAAGTTTTTTTTAACATTTTATTTTCGTTTTCCAAGTGTACACTACACTAAATGTGGTACAAATCCAGATATTCAAACAACGTTGTTACCAGCATATGAGAGCAAGTTTGGACAATCATGTTCAATTAACATAGAAAAAAAGAGGAAAGAATAAACAAAAATGAGGAAAGAAGAAAAAGAAAGAAACAATGCATGCAATTAGTGGGAAATATTTAAATGAAGGTTTCATTCATATCACTTATCCTGTAGGCATTTTAAGTAAAGTCTTGCCAAATATTTCTGGAATTTTTTGTCCTATGAATCGTATTTGCCACTAACAATATTTTGTTCAAGTACCTCTCAAAATATGGGACAGAAGGAGACATTTATTGTAACAAAATGAGTTTCTTTGCAGCCAGCATCAACATGCTGCTGTTTTTTTTAGAAAGCCTGTCTCATCTGCTGCTGATTACTTGGATCAGGTGTGTTTAGCCTTTAATGAGCTTCAACGGCAGGTTAGTTGGAAAACATGTGGGACACCGGCCCTCGAGGCCTAAAGTTAATAAAACCACAAGAAGAAGAAGAAGAAGAAGAAGAGGCCTAAAGTTTGATGCTAAACGAGATCATTCCAGTGAACGCTTCACAATTTGAAGTTCTTTAGAGACAGACTAATCTTTTTTCTTGAATGGGATTCAAAGTTTAGACTTTAGGGGAAAGCGGAACATCACCGGTGAGAGTCATGGAGCTGTGTTACAGTTCTCCTGTGCGTCTGCCTCATGTTCTCTCATGTTTCAGTTCATTAAAAACCACAGCAGAGCCCTCGCGCTCATCCAGTCAGGAGCTGGAGTCAGGAGTCCCCAAGACACCATGATGATGAAGGCGAGAGGAGCTGACTTTTGCGGCCAGCCTTTCTGCGCTCCCTGCGGCTTTTCTTGCTGCCAGCAAACTGGGATCAGAACGTGTGTAGGTGAGGAAAGGAAAGAAGAGGAGGATGTGAGAACTTCCTCAAACTGTTTGCAGTTTCGGCCTTTGGGACACGGTGGTCGTGGCTGGTAGAAAAAGAGAAGCTCCTGTTCTGCATTTCATCATACAAAAATGACAGTGTTTACCTGAACTGGCACAACAAAGTTCCAGTAACAATGCTTGCTATGAAGTTATTTTTAACATAGTCGATGTTTTTTTTTTTTTTACTGTTTTTACCTCTAGCTTAACATGTGATTTAGCAGCTATCCCTTAAAAACTGATTTTTTTCATGCTTTCATTTTCTGTAAGCTTCACTGGGAGCCACACACACATCTTTTGTCTGGGACACCCACTGTGTGTGTTGCTCGTGTTTGATGGCCAGCTAAAAGAGAGACGAGGAGAGGTGTTTTCTCTTCCTCTTCCTCTGCTTTGAAAGAGAAGCACAGGGAGAAATGCAACCTCTCTGAAACTTACAGCAAACATCTTTTAAGTCGGAGGACGGCTGGAAACTTGGCTTTTATTCATCTTTTAAAGGCATTATTGTTGTTTGGAAGACACGAACAGGAGGCTCTCTGCAGGTTCAAGCTTTTATTTTTGTTAAAAAGAATTATAATCAATATGTAGCCATACAAGAAAAGACACACTTTATCCTTTAAAAAATAAACAAAACAACATCGATTTATACTTCTGAAGTAAAACACCAAAAATCACAGTTTATTTGTTAAAGACTTTTTTGTTATTTTGTAAATTAAATGTTCACAGTTTTCAACTCTCACAAAATAATGATAAAGGAAGTCACCTCAAAATCACGTGCAATCAATCACCTGATTAATAATACTTTTTCATTTTTTAGAATCAAAGATTAAAGGAAGTTAAAACACATTTGCGTCAACACTGTAAAAGAAAGTACAAAAATATCTAAAGCTTTAAATACATTTTTGACTAATATTTACAAAATACTGCATAATAATCACAATTTGGCATTTTTATCAGTGCATGACACGTTTTAAAAGTAAAATGTTTCACAGCAATTTGTTTTATAGAATATCCTGGTGCTACACAAACTTTTTAAAAATGTTTTTTCAAAAATTTTGACCTGTATGTACTGAAACATCACCTTTATTTTCTTGTTTTAAAACAATCTCAATAAACTCTTTTTCTGTGACTTAACCCATAAGTACCTAGACCAAAATGATGTGTATTTTACCACAAACTAAGTGGACCACAGAATGAATTTCTGATATTTTTCTGTCACACTGATGACAGCGTGGGTTCTTATGGGTTCATCTAAACTTCTCCCATTCTTTTAACTTCACTTGCGTCAAGAAGTGGTCTACTCGCAATCTGAATCAACATCTTCTGCCTGCAGTTTCCTTTGCTCTGCCTGATCTTGCTTAGAATCTTCTGAAATGGACACACATCTTAGTACACGAGCTGTTTTGCTGTTTTGTTTTTGCTTTTCTCCGTCCACATTAGGATCACACAGCTCAGCTGGTGGCACCAGTTCCACCTGGCTACCAGTGGATTCTACATCTACTTTTCTCTCTTCCTCTATTTTCTCATCTCTTAAACTTTTCTCAGACTTTTCTTGCTCCTGCATCGACCTCAGTTCATCTGGACATTCGTGTTGTTTCTCCTCCAGCTCAGAGACGTACTGCTCCTGACTTGCAGGCTCCTGCTGGTCCACCTCAGGGCTGTACTGACTTCTTCTGTACAAACTCTCCTCATCCTCCTCCTCCTGGCAAGAGCTTCCAGGGACACTCTCACCATCAGACTGGGAGAGGCGGAGGCCGGGCTTCTGCGAGAGGTCAAAGGGCTCCTCTTGGCTGAAGTGAGAGAGGAGCCCCATTGAACCGGAGAGGCACAGACCTCCTCTCTGCTGAAACACTGAAGACAGAAAAAAAATGTTCTCAGAATTGTAGTCTATTGAGCCAACCCCTCATTTCTGACATTTGCATCCTTACATCTCTCATCCAACCCTCTGTCCATGACCCCATGTTTGACCTTCATGTGTCTGGTGAGGTTTCCCTTCAGAGTGAACTTGCTGGGACAGTACAGACACTTGAAGGGCTTGCTGTCTGAGTGAAGGTGCATGTGGCCCATCAGGTTGTGCATTCTGTTAAATTCTTTGCCACAAAGCTGAAAAGAAAACACAATTTTTACTTCATTCTAAAGTCCTACTCTGATCATCTTTTGATCACCTGTAAAAGCGTAAGCCTGCCCTGATTTCCCATCATCCCTTTATTTACACTCTTCCACTAGTTTGGAGCAATCCAGCCGTGCAGTTATGAGCAGGATGCTAGCTTGGATGAGAAAAATAAAGATGTACATGGATTTATTTGTCTGCAAGATGATGCATTGGAATGGAGCGGAGCAGGGAGCTTAAGACTTACTGATTGAAGCACTTAAATCACAGCTACAAGATTTGTGGAACGACATTTTTGCGTAGATATTATGTATGTCAGCACTCCATTATGAGAAAAATGCCACAAGAACATGTTAAAAACACCAAATCATTGAAGAGGGTCCTTAAAGTCCTTTCAAAAGGTCTGCAAACACGGAGCCACGAGTGAAACAAGAGATTTATGTTGTGGTGATTTTCTTTTTTCTGCCAGATCTGCTTTTTCTCAGAATGCAGCACAACAGACCTACACGTAATTTCAAATGAATGTGCAGGCATTCGGATGTCCACACACCCTTTTTCCCCTCCCTCTTTCCTTGTTTTCATCTTTTCCTCTTTGTCTTCCCCCCCTGTCTCACACATGCACACAAGAATAACAGAAGACAAAAAGAGAGAGGAAGCAACTCTGAGACTGGGCTAGGAGGAGAACAGGGAAGGGCAACTCCTGCGCTGTCCTTCCTCTGCATTCTTTTTTATTAGGGTGGTCCTTTCCTCCAGGAGGAGAGAGGGACTGTAAACTGTCCGAGAGGACCGTGAGAAAACAGGAAGCTCCCTCTAGCAGCAGAGAAAGCGAGATGAAATCTATTTGCGGGTTTTGTTCTCTGGGGAGACTCGGGGGGCCATTGTTAGAGAGGCAGTTTGTGCTGCGATATCCTTCCTATGGACAAGGAGGCTCCCACTCCCATAAGCCTCTTTGCTATCTGGTCATCGTCTTAGTCCTTGCAGCAAGGTCAAAACATAAGCTTTCTTAACGAAAAACTGATGCAATCAAAGCCTAAACAAATGTCACTCTTTTGTTGTTATGGCAACCAAGAAAAGATTAGTGATAATTAAGACTTGCTCGAGAGCATCACTGCACAAATATAATCTGCAGAATGCAAAACCCTGTGATTTTCAACATCTTTCTCCTTCCACTGCAAGACCAATAAACAGCATTTCGACCGACCTTGCACTTGTAAGGCTTGATGTCCGAGTGCACGATCATGTGAGCCTTGAGAGTTTGCTTTTGGACAAAACTCTTGAAGCACATGTGGCACTGGTAGGCCCGTATGTTGGTATGGATCAGGACGTGGCGCTTCATGTTGGCCAGCAGGGTGAACTCCCGACCGCAGATGCGACACTTGTGCTCCTTCACTCCCTGATTGGAAAAGTAATGTCTTCTGTTTGCTAAATCTTTATTATAAAAATTTTTTTTAAAGCGTGCAGGCATGTTTTTTTTGTCTTTGTTTAAATTTACCTTGTGAGTGAGAGTGTGCTGTTTGAGGTGGTGTGACTGGATGAACTCCATTCCACACTCACTGCAGATGTAAGGTCTGATGTCTTTGTGTTTCATCATGTGGTTCTGAAGCTGACTCGGATACTGGAAAGTCTTTTGGCACTCAGTGCACCTGCAGGAAAAACAAAAAACACTCATTTTGCAATCAAATTAAAATAAATTTATAACTTCCTTTTTAACTCTTCAGGAAATATGCTGTAAATTGAGCTCTCTTTTATACTTTTTGCTTTTATTGCTGTCTAATTTGTGATATCCAAAACTGTAAGAGAGGAAGACTAGAAGAAAAAGCAGAAAAATTATTTTTCTTTGGCTCCTTTTTAAAATTTGAAAACATGTAAGTTTAGAATGCTAACTTGCTAAAGAAAAACTAAGTATTGTGTCTGTAATTTTAAAAAACAGAAAAAATGTGGTGTTTACCTGTACAAAGTGGGACCACGATGCACGGTGAGGTGCCTCTTCAGCTGGGCCAGCGTGGGGAAGTCCAGTCCACACTCCACGCACACATTCTCCTGCCCTTTTTCATGCTTCAGCTCATGTGCACGAAGCTCGCTGGGATATGCAAAGCCTCTTCCACAAACGCTGCAGCTGGAGGCACAAAGAGGAGGATGTTTGAAAAAAACATCTGGAAGGATAAAGTCAGTTAAGAGGCACGAAGGTTTTACCTGTACGGCTTCACATCACTGTGTTGCATCATGTGTCTCTTCAGGTGGCTGGTCTGGGTAAAGGCTTTGTGGCACACCTGACACTTGTGGGGCCTCATGCCCTGATGTGTGAGCAGGTGTGTGTGCAGGTGGCTCAGCTGCTTGAACAGCTTTCCACAGAGATGACACCCATGTGGCTTGATGCCATTGTGACCCAAGATATGTGTAACCAGGTTGTACTTAGAGGTGTAAGACTTCTCGCACATCCGACACTTCCACCGCTTCTGATCCCCACCGACGTCCACGTAGTAGCTGTCATCCACGTGGACACTGAGGCCCAGCTTCTCTGTGCTGCTCATTTCATTTCGGGGAGCTCTCTCCCCAGTGACCTGATTGGAACGGAGCTCCTCTTTAGCGTAGAAAGCGGCAGAGGGGAGGTGCATGAAAGGCCCGGGCATGAAGTAGGGATATGGGAGAAGGTTGTGGGAGAGCGCTGAGTAGTAAGGGGGCCGGAGAAGCAGAGGAGAAGGATGCCAAGCAAGTGAAGGGCTAAGAGGCTCTTGCTTCACCTGCACAGGTACATTAACACCTGGTAACCTGTGATGAAGCTGCAGTCGGCTGAGGTCAATCATCCCAGGGATGGGTTTCGAAGGTGTGGAGGACATCAAATGTGGTGCTAAAGTGACACCCATGTGGGGGAGGCCCACTGTCTTCCTTTTGCTGCTATCTTCTGCCTCTTCTGCCTCTTTGTCAGAAGATTCATGCTCCTGGGAGTCCACAGTGGGAGAAGTTATTTTCCGTTTTTGAGGTTCCTCTTTTTGTGTGTAACCAGAACCAAACATGGGATAGAAAGCAGGTGGACTGAAAGCGCTGTAGGGCTCTCCAGTGAGCGATACGCTGTGGTAACTGGGTGGGGGGAATCTGGGGGGTTTGAAATAAAGTGGGCTCGTGTTTAGATAGAAACTGTGCTGAGAAACTGCTTGTCTCAGCTCATGTCTGGGGGGAGGACTTCCTCCTGAAGAGGAGCTCGCAGCATCACTTTCCATTTTCTGTCTGCACAAGAAAGAGTGAAGCGTAATTAGCACTTGTAGAATAAGTTCCTATTAAAACCCCCAAAATGTGTGTGGTTTGCACAAGCAAGTGCCTACAAGGCTAATTCAAAAATCAGCACTCCACCGCTTTTATTTTGAAGGCATAAATTCTTACAACACAGAAGAGTGTCAGTTAAATCTTTTTTTTTGGAAACATTTTTGAGCCAAGTGCTGCTAAAGGAATAGGACGTTATTTTAGAGATGAAATTGGTCGTTAAAAAAAGAAATTTATTCCAAAGTAACACTAAGGTTAAGTTGCATAGACCTGTTCTACTGAAGTCATTTCTCCTGCCACATATGTCCAAAATACTAAACCATCTTTCTGGAAAAAAAAACTTTTTCCCAGGAAACAAGAAAAATATTTCAAATATTCCAGTCAATGCGGATAGGAGGTTTTTGTCTTGTGACTTTTATGTCATAAAAAGGACAGGATTTTATTGCAGATTCACCTAAAATGTCACCATTTAATGTAAAATCTAAAAATCTAAAATTGATGATGATCGATGATAGATTTTGAATTTTGGACTTCGATATGTTTGTTTACTCTGTTGACCTAATTTTACAGGTAACTAAGATAGAGACTAAGAGTCTGAACTACATGACTATGGCTATTTCTGTTGTTGACGTCTCTTAAAAAAAAGCTGCAATGTAGTTTTCTTTTTTTTGGCTTTGTTTGTTACATTTCAAACACTTTTGTGTTTTGACACACTAATTGTGCTCTGAAATCGAATACAGATTTTGCTGCTCTGCATTCTGAGTGCATCACCTTGCACTGTTCTGCCTCATCACAATCTCTGCCTCATCACAATCTCACAACCCTCTGTTGATCTCTGTCGAGATCAACAGAGGGTCTCTCATCCGCTGACCCTTTGGTTTTAGCTATTTGCAAAATTCTAAAGAAAAGTGGTAAGCAGGTACAGACAGACATCGACACCTCTCAGAACCCAACCTGAAACTTTTCACTTCTTCCTTTCTCACAAATCTGCTCCTTTCCTGAAAGTAGGAAGTTCTATGTGAAATGTTCACCTCTACCTCCTGCACACATTTCGCTTCCTTGTCTGCTTTTTCTCTGTTCTCTTCATCTTTTTTCATGTACAGTGGTGGAGGTTCCTCTTTTCCTCTTCAATGGCAGGGCTAACCTTTCAATCAGGATGATCAGCATGCACTGAAACGATGGATCATTAGTAAACTGCAAATGCGGTCACAGATTAGAAGATGCTAATAATCAAAGGGGAACTTTCTTACTTCTGCATGACGTTCAGAATAGCTTTTAGTAACTTTCTTTACATTTTCCTCCCATTCTGTATTTAGTTCACAGCTGTACTCATTGCAGCAGCAAGCGCGTGCTGTTTTAGCTGCAGGTTGCAGGTCTTTTTGTTTGTCAAAATAAGGTCAGTAACTCCAGAAGGGTGAAAAGGATTTCTAAAATTCAAAGCTGTCATTTTTTTTCTTTGCTTGAAATATTCATCTTCTTCAACACAAAATTACAGCAAATAAGTAAAGGATTGTGTACACTTTGAAAAAAAAAGTTCTCAAAGAAAAATGCACATTTTATTTTGATTGGCTGATCCATGGTGTGACTTTTGTTACTCCATTACTTGCTGCTTAAATCAAACAACACTTTAAAAGGACAATTTTTGGATCAGTTTTTTTTACAACTTTATGCCTAAAACACATTTCAATAGAAGGGCCGGAACATAAAAAGTCTCCTGATACATAAAAAAAACAATAGCTGCCTAATATTAAAAACATTGGGATGTAATTATGTAGCAAACCACAAAAGAAAATAAATAAATGTTTTTTTGTGCATTTTTTTTTCAGTATTTGCTTTCTAATTAAGCTGATGTTATTAATATAATAATTCTGCTTTTTGAAGTGCCCCACTCTTTGTCCACCCCCACTCACCCCCCAGAGCCCCCTGCGTTTGAGCCCCATTGTGCATTCCAAACAATCCTTAAAAATCAAAGCCCCTCCTCGTGTGCCACTCAATGCTCATCGAGTGTGTGTCTAGAGAGGTTGTAGCATAGCCAGAGCGTAACTTACCAGCAGAGTGAGTTTTCTGTGATGCTGTGGCTGAAGTGCTGCTGCTGCTGCTGCTGTACCTGAACTTCTGTTCTCTTCCTCCTGCTTGCACTGCAGCTCTCCTGACAATGAGCCGCCCATCCACGGATAGCATTTGAAGTGACTTAAGAAAGAGAACAGGAACAATCACTTTGTTCTCATTTTTCAGATGAGTACCTTCGGAGAGAAGGAAGGAAGGGAGGGAGGGAGGAAGTCAACAAGCCAAGTGCCTTCCTGCTGAAAAATAGGGAAACACTAGATAGACATCTGCATTTCTTTATGAAATAAAGATTTGCAGAGCTTTGTGGAGGAACGTTAGGAGGAAAGTGTTGATGTTGTGTCATGAAGTCACGTGCAGCGGTGGAGAATAAACTCACTATACTAAAACATTTAAGCTCAATGATCATGTTTCCTTTATTTGCGCCTAAAAGAGTGTTTAAATTTAAGATAATCACACTAAATTTAAAAGATTTCAGTGATTTAAAGGTTCTGCCTTTTAATTTTTTTTGCAGTGTTCTTTTCTATAGGTAATCTGATTATTTCCGTGTACTTCCTACACTAAGATTAAAACAGCATTAATACACGTGTCAATTCCACCACCAGGAGGCAAGAGAGACCTGGTCTTCTTTGCATCGGAAATCCAAAGTCACATCCGACTTCTATGTTTTGTGCAAAAGTTGGGGCCTAATTGAGATGAGTTGGCAGTGTCAGCGGCAGTAATTGAACTTTTATCATTGCTGAGGTAAAGCTGTCTTGTAAAAGGCTGTGGCTGGTCATTAGCTGTGTTAATTAGTTCATAAACCCAATTAACCTCAGACCTGGACATGTGTCAATGCATGTGAGGAATTAAGCACAAAATTAATTACAAGTTGTTGCTGTGTTTCTCTTTTTATCCAGAAATTCCTTTTTGTTTAGTCAATATGGTTTCCCAGAATGCCTTGAGTTGAAAACAGACCTCTAATTATTTTTGGTCTTGACGCGACAAAAGAAAACCCTAAAATGCATCTTGTAACTTTTAAAACAAAAGCAGAAAAAGGTGTTCTGCCTTCATGTCCACTAATTATTTAAATAATGTCCTTTCCACCTGCCCCTCTTGACCTTTCTGATTTGCTTCTATCTCTGACATGTACGGTCACGCTCCATGAATCGTTTTTTTTTTAATAAACCCCTGCAAAGAAGGAAGCAAATGAGGTCAGACTGCTGCCTGAACCTTTGACCCGACCTGCTGAGTGGTCAGCTTCATCTCAAAGGCGGCCACAGCTAAAACGAGCTCATTCATTAACAGTTTTTAAGTGGCTTTTGGCTTTCTGTGTCACTCTCAAAAGAAGATTTGGACGTATATAAGACACATCAGTGGCACAGGATAAAGACAGGGACCTCAGAAGTCACAAGGGAAAGATCTTTGAAGATTCAAATTATTTTTCTTCCTTTCTCTTCTTTTAATACCTGCAGAAATGACTGGAGCAACTGTATCCGTGTGCCTACTTTTCATCATGTCCGTGTGCTCTGCATGTTATATCTCAAATTGTCCAATTGGTGGAAAAAGGTCCGTCATGGATGCACCGCTGCGTAAGGTGAGCTCCGTTTTTCCAGCCTTTCCTTGAATTTGGAAGTCCTGGCTCACCAGAAAACTTCTTTAAGCCTTCATATATCACATTATTATCAGATTTCTCACTTAGATTGAAAATAAAACAGATAAAAATATGAAAGCAAGAAAAGATATCCCTCTTTTTGTGCCAGTAAATGTGGATTATTTGTCCTTGTATACACTAAGAGCTTTTCCCAATACTTTTTCGATGTCTATTTGTTGTAAAATGCATATTGAGGGCTTGATTTCTAGAAAATGCAATTATTTGTTTTGTTTTTTTCAGTGCATGTCTTGCGGCCCAGGAGACAGGGGTCATTGCTTTGGCCCCAGCATCTGCTGTGGGGACGGCTTCGGCTGCCTATTGGGCTCCCCAGAATCTGCTGCCTGTGTGGAGGAAAACTACCTGCTCACTCCCTGCCAGGCGGGAGGGAGGCCCTGTGGATCCGACGGCGGACACTGCGCTACGTCGGGACTTTGCTGTGATGCAGGTCAGAAATCTGAACATTTGAGCACTGGAACAGCCTGAGAAGTCTGAGTTCTGTGTTCAAAACTGAAGTTAAATCTGCCAGAAATGCTGCATTTTTTTTTTTTTTTTTTTTTACATTTAACTCTCCAGAATGAAGCTTCTATTTATTTTTTTCCCTCAAATTTAGGCAAATAATTTAGTTTTATTTTTTGTGAAAATAGAGATGCTCTCTGTCAAACATTAAATCAAAAATGAAAAAAACAAAACAAAGGGTGATGCAAATGGGAACAACAAACATCGCAACTCAAAGCCAAGCCTTTAAAAGATTCCGAAAAATTCAGCTAAGGATACTGTTGAGGGATTAGCATAAAAATGTGTCATATTATATTTATCCTTTTATGGGATGGCTAACAATATTATTCCAATAGGCGTAATGGTTTTGTTTTTGTCTTGCTTGGAGAAAAGTGAAATATTGTTCATCATAGATGCTGATGAGGAAAAAAGAAATTATGTGTGGATAAGATTAACCCCTCAATGCCTGAATTTATTTTGAGAATAAAAAAAATCATGTATATTTTGCTCAGCTATAGTAAATTCTGAGCCAAAGTGTTTTGATACATATTTGCATCAATAGTCGTCCATGGGTTAAACAAATGCATGTGCCTTTCTCCTTTTTACTAATTTCTTTTGAATTCAAATTTTATTTTATTGTCTACTGTCTTTTTAAATCTCTGACCAGATACAACAGGCAGTAAAATGAGTGAGAAAGAAAAGATTCTGAACTTTACTTTGTCCTTTTGATCTAATGGGTTTATGAACCATAAATTGTGATAACAACAGCTTATAAAGATGCAATAAATTGTTTTTTTGTTGTTGTTTTTTTCGTGGAAACCTGATCATAGAGAGTTGCACCACAGACCAGTCCTGCTTTATGGAGGAGAACGGAGACGACCAAAGCAGCCCGCTGGAGGTCAGCGACCCTGCTGACATCCTCCTCAGGCTCCTCCATCTGGCCGGCCACACTTCTCATCGAATCCACCAATGAGCTGCTCCCAACAGTCCCGTGGCAACAAATCGGCCCTTCTGTATAGTCGTGTTTAATTTTTTTTTTGGTCCATCATCAACTTTGATCTTGGAGTGCTTCTATAGGGTGCATTGATTGATATTTTTTATGTATAAAACTAGGGATGAACACAGAGAGATCATCCAGAAATCTGCATGCTGAAATAAAGTTTGGACACAATAACAAACTCTGTCTTGCTTTACTTTAAACTTGTTTCCTTTTCACTGTAATTACAAGGTTAACATTAGCCATATCAGAGATAATAGATGATTATTTTTCCTGCTTCTCCTTTAGACTCTCGTGCGGTGTGTGCCGTCATCTCACCTTCACTCTAAGAACATTGCTATTGCAAAATTCAGAGTGATTATCTAGTCACCTTTGACCAACACCAAACAGCTGCAGTTTATCCAGAGCAGGTAGAAAACTTCAGTGAAAATAATACCTCAATCAAGTGTTACACCAGTGCAAAGTAGATCTGTTCCTAATAAAATAACTTATTTAAATTTGGCATCATTTTACTGACGTTTCTATGGAATTGAAAGCTGCAGCACAAAAGTAACAAGCGTTTTAGCATGATTTACTTTCATATGAAGGCCTGCAAAGCGTTTTCTTTCTTGGTCATGTCTGGATGCAAACTTTAACTAATCCAGGTCAAACACAATATTTACCTATACAGGATAAAATATTCCAAATCATCTTTTCCCTTTCTATCCTACAGTATAGTGTAGTTTAAAAAAAGGCAAAAAGAGCAACAACAACAACAGCAAAAAACAATCGGTGGGACGATTTGAAAGAACTATCGAAAAACAATGTTAAAAGAAGAAACAGTAACCAAATGGACAATAGGCTATAAGGAAAGAGAAAGCTGAGAAAAAAAAATGTCACAAGGGTCACTCGTGTGTTTAGGTCCTTATTTGTACACATCAAAATATGATCAGATTTACTGCTTTCTCCTCTGAACTTTGGATTACCAAATTTGGTCTGTTAGCTCTGTGTGTTGTCCAGCTTCCTGTCGACTCTTATCTGTAGTGGTTGATTTCATGGTGAGCTCAGCTTATCAATGAAGCCCTAATTCCAGTCAGATTGTATAAATTATTAACCCCGTGGAGTATAAAAGTCTACAATTGCCAGCTGTTTGTCTACCTTCACTACAGCAGCCATTATGTCTTTCACTGGAAAGTACCAGCTCGAATCTTCGGAGAACTATGAAGCTTTCATGAAAGCTGTTGGTGAGCTACCATGTGGGATTAAAATGTGATGGTTTTTGCCTTTTATGCATTTAACTAAAAGTTTTCTGCCACAGGGATTTCTGATGAGAACATCCAGCTAACTAAAGGCTTAAAAAGCATCACTGAGATGGAGGAAAATGGCGACAACTTCAGAGTGACGGTCACCACAGGATCACATGTCATAATCAACAGCTTCACCATTGGGCAAGAAACTGAGATGCTGTCTGTCACTGGAGAGAAAATCAAGGTAAGCAAAAATGTTTTACTCATTAAACATGGCAATGCTTTATGATAAAAAAAAGATTTAAACATCAAGTTCTGTTGTTTGATTTGAAGACAGTGGTGAAGAAGGAGGGCACAAAGCTTATGATGAGTCTGAAAAGAGCGGACATTGTCACAGAGCTGGTGGATGGAAACACTTTAGTGACGGTAAAAATGCAAATGGACTTTGAGTAAAAATTGCTAAATCGAAATAAAATTTAAAAAGTATAATATACCGGTACTTGTGTTTTCTTTGCAGACAATGACTCTTGGCGACATTGTTTACAAGACGACATACAAACGGATTTAGTTCAACTGCAGTTGGGTCATACTTGAAGCAGTTTCTGTCAAAAAAAAGGTTGTTTTGGATGACATTAATGACTAAAATCAAAAATTCCTCCAGTCTTAAAATTAGCTCAATTCTGGGCATGGAAGAATCTCCACTTTACATTCCTCACAGTTCTGCTGTATTCATTTGCCAAAAGATCTGTCATGTGGAAATGTCAAAAATAAAATCAACTACAGACATTTCTGAGCGTTTTTTTTTTTTTTTACAAAACTTGCAATCTACACTTTGCTCATTTTTAATTTCTTGTATTTATCCTCTTCACATCACATTTTGGGTTATATTAGTGGCTAATTCTGCTTAACTGGGGCCCTGTTACTATCTTCAGAGGTTAAACAACAATTTTGTTATAAAACGCCTTTGTACCTATTGTACATAATGATATTTTTTATATTATATTTTGTTCGTAGATCACAATAAATTTGCGATTTATTGTGCAGGCCTGGTTCGGTGTAATTTAGGGTTAATTAGATGGGCTGAAAACCACGACACTTTACCAGGACAGTTTATTTTTTAATAAAAGTGTAACTACAAAACATGATACAGAAAATGGCTGTGTCACTTAAATGTAAAGACTGTCATTTCCACACTCAGAAACGCTCAAGTGTTCACATTACACAAGCTCTCCGGACTCTAGCTGCATAAGGAGTTACTTCCTCCGGTGGAAGAGATTCTTGATTCCTTCTTCCACAGACTTGGGTTCATGCAACATGGTCATGGGCTTGTTTTTCAGGGCGGCTTCTCTCATGCTGTGGTAAACGTACTCGTTCTGTTTGAACATCCTCAGTTCCATCTCTGTCTGCACACGCATTGCCTGCACATACAAACAAATTCAGGTTTTTCCATAGTGCTATAGCTGTGATCCAAAGTATGCAAGTTGATTCATTCAGACAGACAAAATGTAATATTCCTCATGTAAAATTAGATGTTTACCTCAAGGTCCTTGGTGATGGGGTGTGTTGGACCATGTGTGACCATGAGGATAGCATAAGCCTTGCAAACCATGCCATGTGCAACTTCTATATCCCCAGCCTGCCAGTGAATCACCCCAGCTCGCATGGCGGCCATACCGAGAGTGGCATTGTTTGGGGGATACAACTTCCTGCAAACCAGATGGGGTTTATGTGAGCTTAGTGGGACTTTTTCTGTAAAATGCAGCATATTTTGTGAGGATAAACTTTACAATTGATGTGTGACAAAAAAAATCAGAATAAAGATGTTGGGGTTTTTTTTGTGAAAAAATACAAAGTGTGAGTGTATTTGGATTCCAAATACAACACTGGTTTTATATTTTCACTCAGGTTTTTTGTGGTGCCATTATGGTTTCTCCAAAGTTGTTTTGCCTGTTAGTCAGTCTAAATTCACCACACTAGTTGCACTCACGTGTATCCCTCCACCATTTTTCGGGCGTATTCTGCAGCATCATTCAAGTACTGCAGGTAAGCTTGCACTTCGCTCATTGTGCTCCACATCCTAAGCAGGTAGATGTGTGTCTCAGCCAAAACTGGTTCTGTCTTCTCAATGCACTCCCTGCAGATTTTTACTACCTGAAGGGCAAAAGGACACAGCAAATATGTAGGTATTTTCCAAATACAATTTTACTGCAGTTGGTTCTGACGACATGATGCATCACCTCATGGTAGTCGCCATTTAATCGAGCTTTGTCCATCTTCTCCAGCATCTGATAGCAGTAATCTGTTGCCTCTTTCACTTGCTCCTCTGAAGGCTGTAAAATTAAAAGAAATTATGGAATATGCCATTTGAAAAGTTAATAAAACTGACAGTAAAATTGTCCTAAATTTAATATAATAATGTAAATATAAATGATGATTTAATAGAATTGATGAGGTTTGTTTGTAAAATTATTTCAATTCAAATTTTAAAATTACAAAGGTTTTCCAGATTGGAATAACATAATAGTTTAAGGTCAAAAGTAAGAGGAACATAAGAAAACTCTGTGGCTAATTTGAATATAAAAGCTTTTTGGATCAGAAAAACACTGGCGTTATTAATAAAAGCAGTACACAAAAGTAATAAAGGGGTAAAAAGAAAAATAAACATACAATATCAAGATCACTGTGAAATATTAATAAATAACACTATAATTTTTACTTCAGAACAATATTTCAATGTAAATTTACTGTATTAAGCACACTCTTAAAACACTAAAACACTTGCGTTTTTTCTTCAACACAATTCTTTGATTAGTCATGACGGGATATATTTTTGGGTTGACGTCTTTTTCTGAAACAATACTAATTTTGGGGGGTAACAGTGGTTTTATTTTAACGCAGTTCATGTTTTTTCCTGAGGTAAAAGAGCCCAGAAAAAAAAGAGTCTCTTTTTAACCTCTGAGTTAGGTTAAAAACAACTCAACTTGAATTATTTTTAACTAGGGAGTTGTTAGAGTGTAGTTACTATAATAATAAAAATAATTTTAATAAAAATACAGGTAAAAAGGAAATTAAAGATGACATGATTGTCTAACTGTATGTGAAAGTAAATGCACAATTACTATAATTTTTATATCTGAAAAAGAGGGAATTCTAGAAAATTTACTTCAAGATAAATTTATGTGATTGTTAAAAATGTTTAAAATGCAGGGATAAAGTCAGTAATTGTGTTGATTATTTAAAGTTCATGATTTAGTCTAATAATAGTTCATGATACACACAACAGAAGCAAATTGCCACCCTCAGATCCACAGCTTAAGATTGTCAAGCCTCTCTATATCAGGAAATTAAAGGCAGAATAAACAGAAATTGAACAAACATCACAACTTGTTTTATTTTAAAGTTGTACTCCGATTTATCTGATTTAAACCTTTACTTTTCCTCTTTCTCTCCCCTGAAATTCTTTTCTTAAAAGCATGTGGGAATGCAGAGAGAGCTGAAACCACTTGTGAGATATCTTTCCCTTAAATAGCCGCAGTGGCCCTGCTTCTCATATTTCCCACCTGTCTTTATCTCCCCTGACACTTCTAAATGTCACAAAAGCGTTTGGTTCGTCTCGCTCGTGGTACTGAAACCAAAGACACAAACCTTTACACCGTCCACTTCCCTTCCTCCCAGCTTTATGTCGTCTTTGATTTTGTTCTTGCAGTGTTCGCATGTGCAATCAAAGAAGTATTGTGTTTTCAGAAGCCTCTGCCGCTCCTCTGACAAATTCATGTAGTCCACATAGGCAACTGTGAGCTCTTCTCCTTCAGCAATTTTCCCCAAAGAGCGCAGCTCAATCCTGAGCAGCAAAAAGATGAACATGTTAAGGTTAATATATAAGAACTCTCATTCAAAGTGTCTGGTGGTTCAAACCAGCGCAGTCCAGTTTAAGTATATTGGATATTAGTGTGTCAATGGTACACATGACATCTCAATAAATCTGACAATGATTTTATGAGTTAATTGTAATTATTTATTGGTTGAATGCTGTAAAGCATCCAGCGCATTGTTTTCCTGTTTCTCTTTATTTTTTTTCTTTATTTCTCCTTCTACAAATTTTCAGCTATTTTAACCATTCAACTATTAGAATTTTCAGCTTTTTCCAGCTGTGGCTTTTAGTCCTTTATATCCTTGAACTTTTTAAGATATTCCAGGATTTCCAGGATTTTTGCCTCCATTGAAAAACTTGGGGAATCCTTGGTGCAGAAGCTCGCTGGTTCGAGATCTGGCACTGGCATTTTTCACAAAAAATTATTTTTTGTTGTTTTGCTGTTTTCACTTTATTTATGGTGAACTTATGATTTATCTATTTATTTTTGCCAATTATTACCCTTTAAGTTTCCTTTTCATTCAGCAATATAGCATTTAACCCTGCATTTTCTTCTGGAAATGTAGCTCCTTTTAATTTACTTTTACACATCCAAATGTCTACATTTTATGTTTTATTTTGAAAGTTCATAACATAACAGTCTTTTATCAGCTTCCTGTGTCCATTTCTGCTGTGTGGTCTCTGTATTGACACACTCTTTTTTTAAAATTACATTTAGGAAATAAACTATGCACAGGGAAATAAATATACTAGAAAAACAGATGAATCCCTCTCCACAGAAAGATCATCTTGACTTTTCTATTGGGACATTGTCAGATCAGATTAGGCCAGCTCATGCGTCTGCAACATCAGATTCCAGACCCCTCTATTGTGGATCTCTGATAAAATAAAAATAAAAAAAATTATATTTTATTTTGAAAAGTAACTGAAGTGTTATTATGAACTGTTAAAGGTCAACTAGTAGAAAAAGAAATTAGTGGCAAGTAAACATATTTGTTGACAGGACAGCAGTTAAACAAACAAAATAACTTTCTCTGCTTTTTAACAGAAGATACACAGAAAAACCTCCTGCCAGTGTGATTGACGGCACTAAATGACGTCAATCAGGGTTAGAAGATCTGAGCTGTGATTTGTGACCTTGTGAAAAAACCATGTCACATCAAACAGACAGAGGTGCAGGTGACACTAGTAAAATAGTTTCTACCAAAGATGAACGGGGTTATATGCATGTGAAATGTTTATGAAGCATTCAAAGGCCTAATCTGAAAGGTGCTCTCATCAAAACCACTTAAAAAGTCTTAGGCTGAGGTAACGCACCTCCGTTGAGAATGAAACATAGTATTCACAGCCGATTGACTGAAAGACAAATAGGAAGCACTTTTATGCCAGAAAACCTTTACACAGCATGCAGCCCACAGACACAAAGAAACTCATCCCAAGTGAAAAAAAAGTAGTGTGTGCTCTACTAGAGCTAAAATCTTTTCCCAAAAAGGGTGTACATTATTTAAAGCACATTAACATTAGGGTATTTTTCTCCTTTTGAAGCACACTTGGACTGTTCTCTGAAGAAGTTGCAGTGAATTATGCAGACTAATTGTGTTTTTGAAGGGCCCATATCATCACCTTTTTGAGGTTTTAAGTGTATTTCAATGTTAATTCCTAACAAAAACAGCCCCAAAGTGGTATTTTGATTCATTTACTCATCTCTGAGTAGTCCTCTAAAACCCTGAGAGTTGAAGAGATGCTTCATCTTTATGCAGTTTTATTACTCAGGCCCCTGAACACGGCCTGCAACTAATGATGACGTCACACTATTCGATTGGCTGTACGTTGGTCCAATGACATGTGAGATAGTGATCGGTCTGGATAAAGTAGGGTACGACCGTACAAGAAGAAATTGGGAGTTCCGTTGTAAAAAAAGCTCCGACTTAGAGCGAGATGATCTTTTGCACGGGCTTTTATTATTCTTATGATTATTATAAAGTGCATGTTTGCATATACAGTACAGACCAAAAGTTTGGACACACCTTCCCATTCATTTGAATGAATGGGAATGAATTCATTTTGTAAATCTGTGCGGCCAGTGTTTTTTACTTGACCAAGCTGACCCAGAAGGGTTAGGATTAGGTTAAAACGTGCTAACAACATTTAGCCGTGGATGAACTTAAGCTGGAATAACATCAGCCTTTTATTATGTCTGGACCCGACTGTAACACAAATTCTCATGATTGTTTTCACGGGTTCTCAAATGCTCCAACATTTGTACTATTCATATCTCTGCTTGGAGATACGAATCTGCCAGGAGACACGGTTCTCCTGCGTCTGGCAGCTCGCTCACGCAGAACAGCCGGACGGACTGCGGTCAGAAGCCTCCTCCGTTGCGCACACCGTCACAAAGCACCTTCCCCTGCCTGCAAACCCAAAGCATGTGCAATGTGTGCATGCGCACGATTGCGCAACAGTACGAGCACAATCGATTAATCCGTGCGCACGGTTTATCTGATTTTCTTTTTTTTTAACGACTGGCACCAGGGGGGCTCAGTACTAAACAAATACAGTTTATTGCAGACCTAAAACTGTTCAAATGTACTTGTTCCAGAATTTATTTTTTTGAATGGACGTACACTCAAACACACCCGAATCCTCTGAAATTTGGTAAATATTACTTTTTTTTCACTTGAGACCACACAGAACTTTTCGTATTAAAGAACTGAGATGAAAAATCGCATTTGTCTGTTGTTTCAGCACTTACTTGCCATGATTAAGGATTACGGTGCAGTTAGGCCAGCAGTCATGATTCACCAGGCACAAATTTGGAAAAAGACCCACTCCTACTGCCTGCAGGCCCCTCTGGTCACTCACAGAGAAACCATTACAGTTGATCTGGAGGAAAAAATTGAACATTTTTAAGGAGTTTTCCTAAAATATGTCTTCCCTTTTTTCTTGTATACTCATATGCTGAGAGTTTTACTGTTTACAGTAAAAGACCAAATGCACAGAATACCAAAATGAGAGAATTAGTTAACAATTAATTTATGTGCTGGACCGAGACCACTATCAGTAAGTACTGTATTATCCATTCAAAGCCAGTTCATGTCGCAAATAAAATTCTTGTACGTGAATTGCTGTTTTTCTGACTTTTTCTAGGCTTTACAATAAAAACGAATAAAATGTGGTAACAAAAATATGTCATTGATCCTCTGACTTTAATAAGATGCCTGGATTTTTAATTGAAAAACACGAAAATTGCTCTACAGCACTGCAGTACTTGTTCTTCTCCTGGATTTAGTTGTGTTTGGTGAGAACAGGCACTTTGCCATCTTTTTGATTGTACAGGAAGGCTGCTTCCACTTCCGAACAAAACGAATAACAGAACAGAACTGGGATGCTACTGTGCGTTTTTTTGACGTACCACTCCAAATATGTGTGAGATGTCATCGACTGTGTGCTGCTTGCTGGTCCGTGGCCAGAAGTCCAGGAAATTGTGGATGTCCACTTTGAGTTCCTTCAGCTCGTCTTCTTGCATGTCCGTGATGTGGTCCTCCAGCTCGTCCAGTGTGGTCAGCTGCATGTCAGACACCGTGCTCCCATCTTTGTCGAGACGCCACAGAATCCGGGCCACCAGCCTGACCACACAAGAGAAAACAAGGAAATGCACACATGGCCCTCTATGGACAAACACCTTAATGAACTGCTTAGATGTATGGTTCTTTACAAATAATAGTAGACACTTACGCAGACTTATAGTTAAAAAAAAGTTGCTTTTTCATAATTTACATTACACACAAAAATTCAGAATAAAGTATTCTAAAAGAAAAATCTGTATGAGAGCCTTACCATATGCTATAAAAGCGTAAAAACTCTCATAATCCAGTGTTTTTTTTTCCTTCTCACTTACCGAATGTTCTCATTTGGTACTTTTCCATAAGCTTTGATGGCGCTGCATTCTTGCTTGTGTTCAGCCCAGCCAGCACGCTGGCAGGTTCGATCACAGTAATGAGCAAATTTACACTGACCGCACCTCTGGAGCTTCTCTTGCCTGCGGAAACAGCTGTGGCATACGCGTTCCGCTAGACTGCACATAAAGAAAAGATTGTATTATTAATTAAAATCAAAAATACAGTCGTCAAGCAATTCTTTTCATGTATAAAAGTTTAAAAGTCACTACATTTATTCAAAAAAATAATTAGAAATACCATACAATTTAAATAAATCTCCAGCACAGAGCCAATAAATCTAGCACTATCATCATACCTGTCAAATACAACAGCTGCAAGACTGGCCTCAGAGAATATGACGTCTCCAGCCCAAAACTCCTTGGCGGCCTTTAAACCCCTCCCTTTCCCAGGTGAGTCAAAAATCACCACGTTTTCCATGATCAGTGCTTTTCCTCCTGAAATTGGATAACCTGTGAGCTTATCAGACAGACCTGTGGAGCAAAAGTCTAACTTTTCTATATTTTCTGGGACAACTGCACATTCATGGCTTGTTGCACTGAAATAGCCACACACCTCTTGAACTGTACCACGAACCACAGCAAATAGGTGTGCGTCTTAAGTTCACAAAGAAAAAAGAAGTCTTCCATGGAAAATTAAGAAATATAAAAAATTGGTTGAAACATCACCCAAAAAAAAGACTTGCTGATGTTCACTCACCAAGAGTCTTTCAAATGTGTTCAGACTTTTACATTTATGGCATTTCTATGCCTCCCCCCCTGTATTTAGGTGGTAGTTGCCCTCTGAAGGTTATTTTTGTCCCTCAGTTGTGTCTGTCCATCAGGGTTCTGTGGTGACGCTGAGCAGCTGAAAAAAGTTCTGCAGTCCTTCTCTGTCTCACTGCCTCTACTCTGTTCTGGTGCTTTCTCCAACATGTCTACCTGTAAAATGAGTCATGAAATGACTGAGTGACACGAAGCACAGGTTCATTTCCAGCCCTGACAGATTCAATCCTTCATTTTTGGCAGTTTTTCAAACTATTGATTGAATTTTCTTTTACATTACTTTGAGATAGAAACATACGACAATAACAGAAACAAGTTTAGTTTTTAAATGTGTGTATCACAAACATTTTTAGGGATGCTCTGTGTTAAAGGTGACATTTTTTTACTCAAAAGTGTTTTAGGAGCAAAAAAATGTCACAGACACAGTCTTCAATCCATTCAACCCTGAATGAAAGTCAGCTATGTTCCATGCAACTCTTTAGTGTAAAGAAACATATGAGCTGTTTTTAATGACAGAAAAAAAATCTAAGTTTTTTTTCTCTGGTGATCACAGCAGAATTCCTCTTTTTTTTAACCTGGTTGCAAAAATATTTAATATATTTATCCAGTAGGTACTGTATGCAATTTTTGCCCCCCTCTATTAAAATCTTTCTGGTTCATACTTCTGTCTTCCTACAGAATCTCAGCTTGGGTTCAGGTTTTTTCTTTTTTTTACCGTTCCGTTGTGGTATTTCCAACTATTTTTGAAATACATAATAAGTTATATAGTTAACTCAAGGATACTCCAATGTATTTCACATCTAGTGCGAGGTGCTTGTGCTGAGTTGCTCTTTGTATCAAGACCTAATAAATTCTAAGCCATATTTTATATCAGAATTTTGACCGTCCCTATTAAAGCTGCAACTGTTCTTTAGTTTTGTGTGGTAAATTTGCAAAAGCTCTTTCGGGAGGTGAGAATCATGAAATTGTTGAATCATCCCAACATAGTCAAGCTTTTTGAGGTCTATAACTCTGTAACAGGTTTGATTACAACCTGAACAATAACTGACGTGTGGTTATTTATTGTTCAGGTCAGTTCAAGTATGTTTCAAGGTTGTTGTTTTTTTGTTTGTTTTTTAAGTTGTTTTAACCACATTTTTAAACCTGAAAAGAATATTTAAATGACTAAATACCTGGAATTTAAAAAATTGCTAGAGTTAACATCTTATAGTTCAGCTTTTGACACATCCACTCAGGGGTGGCCAAAGTCAATAAATTTCCACATTTGGTTTAGCAGAGATTCTCCATGTGCGTTCTGTTTACATGCCATTTCTGCACACCTCAGTATAGTTTCCCTTATAGGGGAAGCGTTTACCAGTCCAGCACACAGCCAACTGAGCCACCCAGCTGGTTAGTATTAGGGATAACATCTAAATAAATACTACATAAAAGTTCCTTAAATCATCTCAGTGAGAAACTAAAAGATCTGGAGGATGGTTTTATGGGATTTTTTATTTACAAATGAGCCTTTTGCTGGTTATTGTATCATTTATATTATTGTTTTTCCTTTCTGATGTAAAAACATTACAAAAAGGAAAAAATTGTCGATCCAAAATGAGTAAGGATTTGGCTCAAGCATATGGGATCCCAAACATTAACGCTTTCTTCAGTAAATACATGTGCACAAACAAAGTTGGGATGAAATTCAGTGTAATAAAAAATTGGAAAACTCTGTCTCCACAGGCATCCTGAGAATGCCTGAAAATATTTGAGATGTCTGGAAGTCTTCTTTTGAAGCATGTTTGCATCAGTGACACAATTGTGAGCTCAGAAAATTGAGCGGTCGCTACTGCCATCTTATGGACAACCACTGAAATTATTTCTGTTCCAAAGATTTCCTCATTGCAGCTGAAAAAGAACTTACTTCATTTCTATTTGCTAAATTATAGAAAGAGAAACTCTGTGTACCAAATAAGAGCAGCTTTTAGATTTATGACCTTTAATGCAAACTGACAAATACAGTTGATAGTAATTTTTTGTTGTTGTTGGTCTGTGCATTTTTGGACATCAGGGACAGGCAATAAATGAAGTTAAAGTTAAATTCCCACTATCTGTCACACACCTAGGTGTGCGAAATTTGTACTCTGCATTTGACCCATCCCCTGGGGGAGCAGTGGAAAGTACTTGATGGCTTATTCCCCTAATCCAACCCCTTAATGCTGAGTGTCAAGCAGGGAGGGATTGGGTCCCATTTTTAAAGTCTTTGCTATGACTCGGCCTGGGTTTGAGCCCACGACCTTCCAGTTACAGGGCAGACACACTAACCTCAAGGCCACTGAGCTGATTATTCAAATGGTTCAAATGTGTTTATTTATTTTCTTTTTCTGCTCAAATACTTCAGATTGTAAAGCAGCGGGGACATAAGGAGCAAAGGTTGTCCCCTCAGAGACATGTGTGGAGATGTGGTCCAGTCTTTATGAGACCACCTGTAATAGGAGCCCATGGACTGCCACCTTGTCGTGGTTGGGGGAGTTTGCATGTCTCTATGACCCGGATAGCTGCTGGCTGGAGCTTTGACCTCCTGGCAAGGGTCTCCCGTGCCAGACAGACTGAAGGGTAGAGGTTAGATTGAAAGCAGTCCACTGGCCCTCCAGGTTGAGGGTTTGGCAGAGAGCTAACCAACCGATGCTAGAAAACTACGATGGTTACGGAAACAGCAACGAAATCAAAAACTACTCCAACAAGCAGCACGCCTCCAAAATCCCAACAAGAGGCTTGTATGAAGGACAGTGGTGAAAGCCAGACCGTGGAAGCCACTGACAGGAAGATGGAAGTCTTAAGCACAAAAACCAAGACCAGAATAGGATTCTGAAACGTACGAATGTTGTACCAAATTGGAAAATTGGCACAAGTGACAACAGAGTCGTGTGTACAGTTTTCACATTTTAGGCATTAGTGAAACAAGATGAACAGGATATACAATGGGTTACCTTGTTCTACTTTTTTTTTTTTTTGCTCCAACATTTGTACTATTTGAGATCATTAAAGGTCTTTTTATTCCAAAATTACTATAAAAATGTGGATTTTCCATCTATTCAATATTTAGTTAAAAAAAGGTTTTAGGAATAATTGGGCTTTTTCTGCTTGAATTCTTATAGGCTTTATCTAACAAATCGAAAAAATCTTCAGTTATTTAAAACAAATGGGATTATAAAAAAATGCAGACCTATTTTAATTATTTGATGCTTTTTTGTCCATTTTTATTTAGTGCCTTAAGATAGAGTCATAGCTTTTTCCTCCAGTTACTTTTTGTTTTCCCTGCTATTATAACTAATTGAATGACTACTATTTACTTTTACTTGAGTACTAGGAACGCGACTGCTGCTTGTTTGAAGTTGAAGTGCACTGGAGGTTTGCCAAAAGGGGGCGTTTGTAACATTCAGCCAGAGGGGCGGGGCCAGAGGTGGGTGTGTGTCTCTCAGCTGATGCGCGTATCAACCGACCGACTCCATCATCAGCATCCGACGCTGACAGCATCGAAGAAAGCATCCCTAATAGAAACGAGCCACGGCACGGCGGCGGCGCAGGATAATTCAAAGCCTGGTGGAAAAAGGACTGACGCTACCAAACTCTTTTGTAGGGCTGCCATCTTACAAACCGCCAAACTGCAAAATAGTGAGTAGCCTTTGATGATGGACCGCCAGGAGGCTACAATCGGTAAATCAAAGCTACTGCATGATACGACGTCAATGTCAATGGCGCTTTGCATTTGAATCAGCCTTCATTTGGTGCGCTTTTTGTGTTCGGCGAGGGTCGCGCGCTGTGGTTTTGTCACGGGCCTAGCCGGGTTTTGTTTGGGAGCGCAGTGGATTCAGGGTTTGATGCAGCTAATGCCGCCCTTGCCGCCCAGGGATGCAGAGAAAAGGGAGCGCGAGGGAGTCGTGAGGGGAGGGGATGGAGGCAGAGCAGCACATATATATATATACCCACTGCATTTTACTACTACTACTATTCACCCAAATGGAAGGAAATCAGTTGTAAATGGCATGTGAAGGGGAGGTGCATTCATCTATCTATCTATCTATCTATCTATCTATCTATCTATCTATCTATCTATCTATCTATCTATCTATCATTTTCAATCTTTTGTGTTCAAAATCTAACTGAGGTGTTGTTTATTGTAGAAAAGTTATATAGGGGCGGTACTCTTTGAAAATGGTTATTTTGATTTATGACGGCTAAGAAACATTGAATGGATCACGGGATGTGAAGAAATAACATGGGATCAAGCAGGGGTCTCAGGTAGCAGAGTTGCATCCCCTGTAGATCACCAATGGGAGGATGGATTCTGTTTTTTAAATGGGTTATTCCAGAATTGGAAGATATGTTGAGTCCTACCCATCATATTTAAAAAAAAAAAAAAACTAAAACACATAGTTTCTGACCAAATTTACTCATATTGAGACCTTATCTATGAAAACTTTAAATAGAATAGTTTTAAAAATACTAAATAAATCTGGAGTACTGCATAAAATGTAATTTTTCCCTTGTCTCACCCCCAATGACCAAATTAAATCTCAAATAAAAAAAGTTAAATTTAAACTTCAAATTCCTTTTTTGCTATTAATTGTTTTTAATTCCCATGTAACCATGGGAACATTTCATTTATCAGACAAAATATTTTGAATAATGATTATTTTATATGGAACATGTGCCCCACAATACCCACGCAACCCTGTTAGCAAAACCCTTGTAATCATAGCAGAAGACGAAAATAACAGAATCACATGATACGCTGGACTTGAAATCATCAATCAGTTTTCCAAAATAATGGGTGGAGCAAAGATCTCCTCTCGTGTTTTTATAACAAAGTCAACCTTGATTGAGTGTCTGATTGAAGTACACATATTCAGAATAAGACTATTATAAAACTTATTTACATTAGTAAATGTATCTTCTTGATCATCAGTAACAGCTAGCTAAACAACTAACTTCTACTCTTGAGATAAAGCTAATGTTAGTATAGATCTGTAACCATGTTACCTGAAAAAGGGCAACAGGGTTGCACCAAGTTTTGTAAACATCAAATATATAACGTAATAAAAATTCCACAATTGCTCTGTAAGTTGAGCTGATTAATCCTTTGAATGTTTATTACCTATTATTGATAAATATGAAAGAGAGAAATTGGAAAAGTGGACATTTAATTTTCATGAATTGTGAAGCTCAAATGTTCCCCAATTCTGGAATGACCCCAATATCATATGTAACTTGTATTTGTGCTAAATGACTGGTTTTTATTTTAAGGTCTCCAAGTTTTTATATTTTTTATTATAGGCATGTCTGCTGATCTAGAGCATAAAAAGTTAACTCCTTAAAAAGTTGTTGTTTTTAAGAATGTTGTTGTTAATGCACGATTGAATCCCATAAAAATGATTTTAAATTTCTGTTTTTAAAAAAGACGATCTTTTCAAAATGTTTGAAAAATTGGAATTAATTATGACACAAAAGTCAATTTCTAGCATTCTAAGCAAAATTTTAGTGTGAAAATGAGGTCATTTCGTGAGCCAAAATAGAAAAACTACAATAACCTTGATTTTTTCTTTTTAAACTACTTTGAGCTTAAACTATTCTACACTATTAGCAGGAACTGTTGCAGACTTTCCTTGTAGTTTGAATATTGTTTTGACCTTTTTTTACAGGAACTGTAGTTCAGGGATGTTAGCAAAGCTTCATAACTGCTTATTGTAAACAGATCTGTAGTGGGACAGTGTTTTGTGCTATGAATTGGTATTTAAATAAATGTACACAGTTCACATGATGCCGCAGTTTTATTAGTATTTCAGTCTTAAACCAAACTATCAGCAAATTTAGTTGGATTTATGCTGTCATTTAATATTATTTAGTCAAATTTTGTGTAATTTAACAGGTTTTAGCTCAAATGCATCAATATTGCGCTCTATTATCACTATGTTGTAACAGTTTGGTCTGCAGAAATCTTAACCTCTTCAGACCTGGCGTCCACATACGTGGAAATCACATTTTGGGTAGATTACCACAGTAGGTAATTCTGCTTTACTGCGGCCCTGTGACTGTGTGTGTACAGGGTTAGCTCCAATATTAGCTTGGGTCTTAAGAGGTTAACAGCACGCAAGTTTTTTTTTACAAGTTCAAGCTATGTTTGCTCTTGTTTTGAAAGGGATTAGACCTCTTTTTTTTATCTATTAAGGCCAAAAAAAAAAAAAAAATTAACAGAAGAAACAAACAGCCCACATTAAATGGCTCTCTTCTCCAGTTCAGGTATGTGAACTAACGTAAAATCAGCCATTTTTATGCATTAGATCTCTTCATCCCACCAGAAAAAAAAGAAAATCAGCGAGTCCTTACATCACATTCAAACTCTGAACATACAAAGTCATCGCCATAATCAGGATCACGTTTAGTCCTCATTATTCACTCACTTTGATGTCCAGATTGATCAGTCTGACCTTTTCATTTTTATCATGGGAGGAGGATCATGTTGCCCCTGCCTGCTGGGCTGGAGTCTATTCTACATCTGTTACTGTTTGACCAGTTATTATGCAATTACAGTATTGTTATAACTGCTTTCATTTTTCTGTGTTCTCTAGTGTGTGTCCCTCCACTACCTGCATTAGGTTGTGATGACCCACACTACTTCCAAATGTTTCTGTGACCCTCCCAAATCCTGACTCCTAACCTCTAATCCCTGACCTTTGACCTCCACTATGGGCAGTGTTGGCAGTGGGGTGGCAGGAGAGCAGGAGTTTGCCATGAAGTCCGTGGGCACCAGGACCACCCTGCCCAGAGCTCCTCCTCTCTCTCGCCGTTGCCCTGCCGACCGTAGCTGCAGTGCGGAGCGGCTGCCGCGCCCCCCAGCGACTATATCAGACGGGACGGCTTCTAGCGATGAACGAGGAAGTGTTAGTATCGGGACTGGGACCTGCACTGGAACTGACCGGCCTACAGAGACCATCTCCTCCACCAACACTGAATGTACCATGACCGCCCCCTCCAACAACAACCAGTTGGACTGTGGCAATGCAGCTGGAAGAAGGGACAGGGAGTGGGAGAGGCAGCGTGAAAGGGGCAGAGACCGGGATCGGGATCGAGACTGGGACCGGGAGAGGCTAGAGAGGGAGCGTGAGAGGGAGAGGAACCGGGAGAGGGAACGAGAACGGGTGGAGAGGGAGAGGCTGGAGCGGGAGAGGGAACGAGAGAGGGAGAGGGCCAGGGAGAGGGAACGAGAGAGGATAGAGAGAGAGAAGATAGAGAGAGAGAGGGAACGAGAGCGGGAACGAGAGAGGGAGCGAGAGAGGGAAAGGCTGGAGAACGAGAGGATGGAGAGGGAAAGAGAGCGGGAGATGCACGCGGCCAGTTTGGACGTTTGTGGGAACATTGTGGGTCGAGGAGTGAGCGAAAAGACCAGTGTTGGCGTGAACCACCACCATAACAGAGAGATGGCCACCGCCAGAACTGACAGTGAAAACAATCTGGCCGGCCATAACCCTCCAAACCATAACCCACCCAAGATCATGGCAGTGTCAGGGAAACTGGAGCAGGTAATTAACCTTATAGGTGTAGGGGGGTAACAATGACTGGATTCATTTCATAATTTGTTGTTGTCGATATAATTCATAGTTGATATTGGTCCATTTTGAACGATCCAGAATCTTTAGCCAAAAATTCAACCAGTGTGACGCTGAGTAAAATACCTGGGTATTGAACAGTACAGTTTTCCAGATTCTTTCTATTTCTTATAAAATAACCAAAATGAAATATGTGTACAAACAAACAAGTAAACAAAAATAATGTCAAATCCATTCACATTTTATTTTCCTATAGTTCAGCCCACTGTTGTTTCTCCACATCAGAATAACACAAACATTAGAACATTCTACTACACAGTACGGTCACAAGTCTTTGCTAAATTCAAAATGTTTCCATACATCGAACTGGAATGATGACTTGATCATATTTTGCCGCTATTGCATGTGTTTTGTCCGCTGTGATGCACTTGGTCGTTTTTATGGTAAAAAACCTAACATACCTCAATCCATAAAGTATTTTCCCATATCAATTTGAATCTATTTATTTCATTTTGAAACGATTTTCCAAAAGTACAAGTTGATTCGATTTGTTTTGATTAAAACCTTGCCTCACACAGATGGATCTGGTTAAGTCGATTAATTGTTACAAAGAGCCTCGTCACCACAGTTGCCAGTTCAGTGGTGTTTCAGTGGATTTACTTCCTATAGCAGAGATTTAATAATAAAAAAGACTTTTTAAAAAGTATTTTCAACAAGTTAATTAAGATTTTATACGTATTGTTTTCCTTAGTAATATATTTATTTTAATGCGCTAAAACCGCAATCTTGCATTTCTTTATCAGAGCCACTTTAGCAGCTATTAACCACATTTTTTATCTTTTATCCCAACCCAAAATGTATCCTTTCACCAAACCTGAAAGCCATTATTTAGACACTTTTTTCAGTTGTTTCTCAGTTTGTTTTCCTCCCCAGCTTCTCTAAATTCACGTAAACACTATATCTATACCAGATTTGTGCCTTTCTATTGTTTAACACATGAATGTTATCAATGCAACAGCCACTACAAAATAGCTTAACCCTTTTGAGGTTCAGCTTGTGTGTTGACTTTACCCTACTCTTCTGTTTTTGTGTTCCTATTGACTTCACAGGCAATGCAGAGCAGCTCTGGTCTAGTTCGTCCATCTGCCTTCAAGCCGGTGGTTCCGAAAAGCTTCCACTCCATGCAGAACCTGGTGGGCCAGGCGGGAGGGGCCGGGGGCGAGGGAAAGACTGAGGCCAGAGGTGAAGGGTTTGCTGAGGGCAGAGTAGGCAGGAGAGGCAGAGATGGAGGAGGAGGAGGAGGAGCAGTAGACACAGGGGAGGTGCCAGAGGCCCTGCTCCTGGACCAGGACAGTCCAGTTAGGGTGAGCAGGAGTGAAGGAGGGGGAAATAGTATTGAAGTGGTTCAGGGAGGGATGTCAGATTCTGGGAGAAACTCCCTGACCAGCCTCCCCACATACACTGGCTCTGGGTCAGGTTGTGGCCCCCCAGCAGTCTTGGGGCCACTCAGTGCTTCCACCAGCCACATCAACAGGTTGGGCATGGCTGGGGCAGCTGCAGGCCTGGACAAACTGGAAAAGCCTGGCTACCAGGTACGGCTGCGCTTGCTTTTTTTTTGTTTGCTGTTGCCATGTTTTCTGTAGCATCATCTCGTCACGACACGGCTTTTCTCTCCAGAATGGACTCAGTGCATCAGACAGTGGGCGGTCTTCATCAGGGAAGAGCTCCTCATCCTATCAGAGGCTGAGCCACCTGGGTGACGCCCCAGGACCTCTGCGCCCCTCTCCCTCCTCTGATGACATCATCCAGGACCTCGAAGACCGCTTATGGGAAAAAGAGCAGGAGGTTAGATTTGACTAGGTGAATTTAAGGATGCTGAGTTTATGGTGCAGTTATGGTATCTAAAAAAGGTTGATGCTGTGATGCGGTGTGCCCTAACAAACTAAGACTCACTGAAGCTACGTTCATACCGAGCATGTACCCGGGAAGAGGGTTGGTGCAAAATGTCAAAACCTACTCCAGGCCTTTTTTGTTTTGTTTTGCTCTATTCAGATATATGAAAGACTTGGTGTCATATAATTCTGGCTGAGCACCAACCACAATTATTAATTTCTCCTTCATGATCATTTTTCAAACGGTTAGCACTTCCGTGATTTAAAGGGGGATGCCATGGAAACGTCACTATCAAAATCGAGTCCCTGATTGGTAAAGCTTCAGTCTTTTTTAACTTTCAATACAAGTTCAATGGGTGAATCTGTAGGTACAGACCAAAATCGGTCATAGTAACTTGAGTAACATGAACGCAAGAGTTTTGAACATGAAAGCCCGAAAGGAGCATTTACAAATACTTTTATTGAAAGTGGTCTCATGAAAGCGCATTGCCGAGGGCGTTGTAAACATAGCTTAACAAGTAAAGGAACTGTTTGATTGCATGACATAACTCAAAAACTTGTGCAACAGAATAGTAAAGAGAGTTAAAAATTTTCTCAAGGCCTGTTTTATGAGTTTGCTATTAAATTATATTTTGTAACAATTCAAAGGTATTGCCTGATTTTGATTGTTTTTCCTGTTAACTTTTATTTACTTTTGTCAGTTTCCTATTATTTTAGAGATAAATCTGGGATTTTCTTGCACTTCCAGAGGTGCCAAAAATGTTGTCTCTTTTTTAAGTCACATTTAGTCTGCTTTATCTGTTTCTCCGGCCGCTGCTGATTCCTTCCACCTGTCTTGCAGGTGCAGCACATGCGCAGAAACCTGGACCAAAGTGAGGCCGCGATCATTCAGGTGTTTGAGGAGAAGCAGCGTGTTTGGGAGCGACAGATGGACGAGCTGAGGCAGAACTATGCTTCACGTCTGCAGCAGGTGACCTCAATACATACTTCAACAAAACAACAAGCTGCACTTTTTCCCCTTACATCTTCCAAGTTGCAGAAACAAAGTCTGATAAGCCCTAAAAATATCTATTCCTTTATATCTAAAAAAGAAAACAGAAAAAAAGTTGTAACAAAGCTTTTGTCTTTTGTTGAGGAGCTTTTTATCAGATGGTGCCTGTACAGTGGTTTTGTTTTAATAGCAGATTAAGTTTAAATCTCAGTTAAGACAGTTCTCTATGGACTCTGCAGATCATTGTCTGCCTAGATTTGATCCAATTTTGATTGTTCTGCCTCAAAACGGGTTACAAATTGTAAATCTAAATTTCTTCTTCTTTGCCTTTTGGCTGCTCCCTCATCATCTGCCTCCATCAAACCCTATCTTCTGAGTCCTCCTCTCTCAAACCAGCTCCACTATTGTCATCGACATCCATGAACCTTCTTTTGGTCTTCATCTATTTCCTGGTATTTCCAACCTCAGCGTCCTCTCACCAACATAATCACTGTCCCTCCTTTAAACGTATATCTGCCCTTCCTGCATTTGTCTCCAGAACACCTAGCATGTGTTTGTATGTATTTATTCCTGATCCTATCCGTCCTCGTCACTCCCAGCTCTGCTACCTATGGCTCTGCCTCCAGTCTCTGCATCAGAGCCACTGTCTCTACAACAGCTTAAATTTCCTTTTTCTATAAATTGTCTGCTCAGTTTGTTATAAGTGAATCCATGATAAAAACTAATATAGATAAGTACATTTTTCAAACACTGCTTTATAGTTCAACAAAGGAGACACAGATTTGAGTATTACACTGCATGGGTGGTTTGAAAGCCTTGTGGATACTTCTCCTTAGGTTACCCGTCGAGCTCACCGCTCCCAGACTGCTCTGCAGGCCCAAATAACCCGCCTGTCCCAGGACAAGAGGAGGCTCCAGGAGGAGATGGCAGCTCTGTTGGCTCAGAGAGAAGAGCTGGAGAGAAAGTGTCTAGATTACAGGAAGGAGCAGGCTGACATCCTGCCTCGTCTGGAGGAGACCAAATGGGAGGTGAGATGTGTTTATTTTGGTTACTTTCATTGTTTAAAGTAAAGAATAAAACATTTCATTCATAAAGATCAAGTCAGAGATTCAGATGTCTGTACAATTTAATACTGAAGGTACTTGTGTGGCGTTCATGTTCCAGGTGTGTCAGAAAGCTGGTGAGATCTCGCTGCTGAAGCAGCAGCTGAGAGAGAGCCAGGCGGAGGTGACCCAGAGAGCTGGAGAGATGGTGGCTCTGAGAGGCCAGCTGAAGGAGCTCAACGCTCAGCTAAGAGAGCGGGAGGAGGTCATGCTGGGCCTGAAGGACTCCTACAGCACCAAGTGTTTGGAGCTGGAAAAGTGTGAGGGAGAGCTGAGGAGGACTTTGTCCGAGGTGGGTTGTGAATCTAGAGAAAACAGAAAAGCACCTTAAAGCCACCATGACAGACGCTTGTTGTGACTGTATTGTGATTTTAATTCATTTTCCTGTTTTGTGAAGCACTTTGAATTACTTTGTGTACAAATTGTGCTATACAAATAAACTTACCTTGCCTTGCCTTATTAGATTTGTAAATGTTAGTTGAAAATAAATTATGGTGTTATGATAGTGATGAATAGAATAGTGAATAGATTTGGGGTCTGAGGTTCCAGAGCAACATGCGACTCTTTTACCCCTCCATTTTTGCTCTTTGGCTTTGTAAAAATAATGCTAACAATCTATAAACTAGGTTTGTAGTCTGGATTTTAAAAGGAATTCGGACAGCATGCTCATTACTTTTTTTTTTATAATGGCAAATATGACATCATCGATTTCATGAAGTTAAAATCTTATTGATATGAGCGTTTTGCAAAAACCCTTTATTTATGTATCCACTTAGTTCTGATGATGAAAACGTTGATGGTTTATTAAAAAAATACATTTAAATACAATTTCTTCACAAAAATTGTTCAAACGCAATGCATTGTGGTCTATATTCTCCAATCTAGTGAGCATTGATCCAAACTGGTTTTTCGCAGAGACTTCTGGGAAATTTCTAGGGCTCTCGATTTTGGAATTGTAGATTCGGACAGCACTACAAAATGGGGAACTGTATAGTGCACTGTGTAGTAAGTAGTAAAGGAATTTGGACATAGCCCTGGTGTTTTGTGGGGAAGGCAGAGCAGAGACAGGGAGGGGAGAATCCGGACACCGCTGATGTTTACTTATTGAAGTGGAAACCTTAACAGCTGCTTATGTTAAAGCCCAACTTACTTTAAAACTCAATTAGAAGGGAAAAGAAGGTTCCAATTAAATCCAGTCAGAGAAAACAATGAGTCTGACTTAGCTATAATTCGTAAAAGTAATTTTATCTTTTATTTGTATCTTTTCTTTTCTATCAACTGTGACTTTTTAGTCGAAAACATTCCCTCTGTTGACATCAATTGTTCCCAGAAAAAAAACACATTTGTTAACCATATCTAATAAAATAGTGACAAAGGGGAAAAAAAGATTAGTTTTATAAATATTTGTTGCAAATGTTTCAAAGCGTTTTTTTTAATCATGTGAAATAAGTTTAAATGTTTTTGCTTTATTTTAAATAAGAATAAATTAATGGGTAAATAAACTAAACTAAAACTAAAAACTAAACTAAACTAAACTACTACAAAGAAGTAAATGTCTTTCTGTACATCACACTGATTCACATGTTGCATTTACTAAAACAACTCCAGCCAAAGAGATTGCCACATCTGACTCACCAGTTTCCGGGGTTGATTTTCCCTTTGTAGATTAGTCATTTTATTTTGCCAAAGATGTGGACTCCAGCAATATTGTAACTTAAAACTGTGTTTTTTTTCTTTGGCAGTGTTTTAATGTTAAACACACCTTTGGGTTAGGTTGAATGTTTCTCCTGATATGGGATGGATTCCAGTGCATTCCAAAAGCATTCCTGAAGCATAAAATTATTTTAGACCCAAATTGTTATTATTTATAACAAGTTAGTTATTATTGTTATTATTCAACTTCTTTACTTACGTAAAAAAAAAAAATAATTAAGCTGTAAACCAGCTAGAAAATTCCTCTACAGCACATGAGTTTGCAGGGAAAAGATGATTCATGTTAAATATAGATCGTAGGTGTTAAAACCTATGATTTTCTTTAGAGGGAATTGTAGGAGTGAAGGTAGGACTTTAGGACAAACACAAGACTGAGCAAAAGGGTCATGTGTATGAGGTTTAGCAACTGTTGAATATCCTGTTTGGTACACTTCTAAGGTTTTGATTTCCAGTCTCTGCATGTGCCAAAGCTAATTTGGCATATGGCCACTAATGGCTTGAAATGTGAATCAGTTTGTCAGAGAGGTAAACTGAAAGAAAAAAGATAATAAAGTTTATACGTTTTTACAGAAATAACCAAAAAGCAACTTTCATATCACTGTGGGAAAAACTTTGATTATTGTTCTACAACTCTTCTGTTGTAGATTCGCTGCCATCCATGGTGTCATTACTCAGCTGCATGACCACATTTCAGTCAGCTATAGCTATCAGACATATGGTCTCAAGCTTACTTTGTGATTTAAAGGCGAAAGATGTTTCTACAGAAAACGTAAGAATAGTAGCACTGCACACTTTTTTCATAATTGAATGATTATGAGGAAACAGATTCTCTAAGATCAAAGTAGATTTTTCATATACATTAATGTCAAATTTTATATGTAATTCACTGTTGTTCATCTGAGGTTGATATGCATGTCTTTCTATGTCCAGGTGTCCATCCTAAGAGAGAAGCTGGGTGTTTTTGAGGCGGAGGTGCTCAGTTTAAAGCGTGCTCTGAGTGAAGTTAGCAGAGGAGCAGAAGTCGTTGTGAGCCCAAACTTAGCTGCGGCGGGGCTGCTGCCACCGTGGGGAGCTGTGCACTGCCCACGAAACCCCACTGAGCCCTCGACTCATTCCCTCACCCCCACCTCTGACACCTTGCTCAGCCTACAGAGCGATGAAGCTAAGGCCCAAAGGCAGGAAGCTCAAAGACAGGAGAGGCAGCAACGTGAAGAAGCTCAGTGGCGGGATGTGCAGCAGCAGCGGCAAGATGCCCACATGCAGCAAGACATTCAAATGCGTCAGGATGCGCAGATCCGACCAGAGGCCCACCTCCGCCAGGATGCCCAACTTCGTCAGGAGGCTCACCTTCGTCACGAGGCGCAAATTCGCCAGGAAGCACAGCTTCGTCACGAGGCCCAAATGCGTCAAGAGACTCATTTACGCCACGAGTCCCAACTGTGCCAAGATGTGCAACTGCGCCAGGATGTCCATCAGCCCCAGAGGGCTCAGGAGGGTCACTGGGATGAAGCTGGAGAGCTTCGCAGGCAGTTAGAACAGCTGCAGGCTGCCTTACGCCTGGAGCGGCAGCAACGTGAGCGTCAGGCCCTCAACTTTGACCAGGAGCGCCACACGTGGCAGGATGAGAAGGAGCGTGTTTTAAAATACCAGGCACAGCTGCAGCTTAGCTATGTGGAGACACTGCAAAAGAACCAGGCTCTGGAAAAACGGATGAGCCAGCTGGGAGCCAAACAAACCACAACCTCCACCACCACCACCATAACCACCACCACCACCTCCCCCACGTCCTCCAACTCTCCACCTCATTCACAAGCTCTGTCACCCCTGTCTCCTCAGTTGCCTCCTTCCCTTTCTGGTCTATCTCCCCTTTCTGGTCCATCTCCCCTTTCTGGTCCATCTCCCCTTTCTGGTCAATCCCTCCTTTCTGGTCCATCCGCCCTTTCTGGTGCATCCCCCCTTTCTGGTCCATCCCCCCTTTCTGGTCCATCCTCTCTTTCTGGTCCACCTTCCCTATCTGGTCCACCCTCCATTTCTAGCCCACCATCTCTTTCTGGTCCCCCCTCCCTCACTGGCCCTTCTTCCCTCTCTGGCCCAATTGCCCTGACCCTGTCCCCACCTTGTGAAGACCAAAAGGGCCCTCCTTCTCTCCACCAGCTTGCCCCTCCCTGGGCAGGACCCTCACGCCTTGAGAGGATCGAGTCGACAGAGATTTAGAAGCAGAAAACAACACATTTCCAGTGACAAGGCCTCTCACACAGAACCCCTTCAACATGTAAAGAGAAAAAAAAAACTACAAGTGAGAACCCATCAAAATATATCATTTCAGTCTGAACTACTTTTTAAAACAACTAACTGAAAACAATAAGGGCCAACTATTAAAATAATGAATCAGTTAAATAGTAAACTGTCAAAAAGATTTTAAGCTCCTTTTACAAGCTGCACTTTGCTGCATCTTACATACTCAGTATTCATGGAAAGTATATTACACTGATGGATATAGGGAAATGTTTTAAATGACCATGTAAAGATGACAGCACTTGCACATGCATCATTTAATGTCCACGCTAGAAAAGAACAAAGACAATCAGGGATATTGTCAGAAACGATCAACGAAAACATAACACAGTATTTATTTATTGTATGTTTGTGTTACTGGTTATGTAAAAGTAGAATTAATAGTCAGAGTGTGTGATGTTAGCTTCTATTTTTGGCCGGACAGCGCCTTACTCAATTTTTCCCGGCATGTAATAGTGAATTATTAATGCTGGGAACACATGAAAAAGAAAAAAATGGTGTGAATAATATTTTAGTGCTTTAATAATCATTTGAAAAAAAGTTATCCAACACTTATAATACAGATGCTGACCTCAAAGGGCACATTTCCAATGATTCCTGATTCTGTTTTCAAGGCATTTCATGCTCAGGGTCAAACATACATGACCTAACAGATTATTAGCAGAGTTTATATTTTCTACTTACACAGGTATATTTCGCCAATAACCAGCCCTAACTAAATCAAAAGACGGTGTTTGGACTTGAAAAGGTTCTGCTTTCACTGTAGTTCGTCTGTAATGACAGTAAATGATCGCTAGGGGCCGCTGAAGCTTTATCACAGCTTTCCCATCTCACATCAAATGACCTGAAAGGACACGGATAAATTGAAAGATAACCATACTTGTGTCCCTGTGTATTGCTAGCCAAGAAGTTTGAGATAGCTGTCAGTATCCCCAAAGTGAAAGAAAATCATAGAATGTATATTACACTAGGAGAAAAAAATACTTAAAATAGTTATAGATTGTAAATGTGTGTGTGTGTGTGTACGCATGTGCGAGTGAACAAGGGGAAGTGTGTGCCAGCAAGTGTGTGCATGTGTCAACACATATTGTAAAGCTTCAGCTTATGAGATTGAGGACAGAGGGACTAGTGGCAATACAATGGGAAGATATATTTTAAAAAATGGTTTAAAGTACATAAAAATGTACATCAAAGCTTGTAAGACTGAAATATTTAATTGGGAGTGTGTGAATATCTTGGAAGACACTTGCTTTCTTCTGTCTAGTTCATTTAAACAGAGAAGGTGAGAAAAAGTGTAAAAAAAATCAGAAGAGTGCAGAGTCTGCCTTTTCAAAGGGAAATATTCAGGATTATTGTGATATGTAGTCCTTCACCCAGGTTATGATTTACAGTAGACTCCAGTGTGAATATCATGGCTTTTATATGTGTTGTTTATGCCAGCATAAAAAGATATTGCTCAAGAATATTAACTTATCTTTAAAGTATTACATAGTATTATCATCTTTATTACTGTTATTATATTATGGTGAACTGACGGCGAAAATATGTGCCATTTGAGCTTTCCTTTATGTGTTTTTTAACTGTGTAGATAGCCTGTTGGCTTACCATAATGGTGCAATCATAGCAACCTTGTCCAAAAATGATGTTCCTTTTGATGTAGGTGATGTAGTTGCAGTATTGCATTGTTTAGAAAACAAAATACCGCAGATTTTATACATGTTTTAAAACTATTGTTTGCATTTATGTTACTAGTATTTTTCTGGCTTAATTCAATCTACTAATTTGTTAAAATTCCACAGAACTAATAAAGATATGTGAATAATTTTGCTTTTTTTTTTTCTTTTGCAATTAATTGTGTATGTAATGTTCACCTATAAGGATTGTTGGGTCGGCACTCTTTGAAATGACTTCATTACATCTTTCGTCCAAATGGAAAACAAGAACACGTATTGTATTGTAGTGCAGTGTTAGTTTGTTTACCCATTTGTGCCATGCTCTTGTGTTGAGATTATTTTCTCCTTTCACTCAGTCAAAAACATTTTTTATTCTAATTTGCAGAGAATGTTGGTGAATTTAGGTTATTTCCTTTAATATCTGCAACTTTTTTCAGTCAAGATAAACAAATCAAAAGGGATGGATTTATTTCTTTTGTTCAAAAGCATTTTTTTTAAATCACTTTTTTACCAAAGCATATACCAGATAAATTTCAGCGCCTTTTCAAGAACTAAGAATTGATCAATTCTGTGATGAATGATAACCTTAAATGCTACCTTAAATTTATTAGGAGGCATGAGATTTAAGATTTTTCTGTTGCAAACAAGAGACTTAAGAGGGATTTTTAAACTTGTATGTTGTATTAGACATGTAGCACAAAATTTCTACAATAGCAAATATAGAAATCCCTGGAAGACCAAGGACTCTGAACCTTTTATTAGTAATATGAAACCTAATATCTTTGTTTATCACCCAACCCAAAGGCAAATATTTCTTATTCTACTAGATTTGTGTAGGCGTTTTACCCCTATAAGTCAAGCTTATTTGCATCACTTCTTCACCACAACTTATTCTGTCAAAAATCTTAAAAAAGAAAAAAAAAGTATTAAAATAATACAAATGCAAAATAAATATTGATAATATACAATTAAAACCACACAAAGAAAAAATACCTATGCAATATACAAACACACATATATACCTATGCCTGATACAAGTATGTATGTAAAAGGAAAATTTACGAAAAAGTAAATTAAAGTCCTAACAAAACTTGGATGCATTTTCAAATCCAGACTAATGATGATGGTTTCATACTTTTTCTGTAATTGATTGATTGACTGACTGACTGACTGACTGACTGACTGACTGACTGACTGACTGACTAATTGATTTGAAGTTCTCTTGACCCAATGTGTGCAAATTTACAAATTCTCAATCAAAATACGCGAATAACAACAAATGTTTTCACTCCCATTGCAGCGTTTTCCCAACGACAATTATGAAGGACATTTGTCCCTCCTCGGTTACCGTAGATGATGTACCGGGTGTTTGTATGTAGCTAGCCTCCTTTCCCGAGTAACTGGGGCCAAAAACCAGTCAAAACAGTAGACTGTCTGAGTGGCCATGTGACGTATGTCTTGTCTGCTAGAACTCTCAAAGGTAATGTTATAAATATGAGTATTTTTCACTGTGGCTCAGCGTGAATGCAGTCAGGCTACTCATGGTTTGCATGTAGCTGTAGCATCAGCAGCGCTAAAGCAGCTAATTTTAGCATTTAGCTCAGTAGCAAAGCAAGCCACTTGTTTAATATTTGTAGTATTTTTGTTATCTCTTAATCTTCAAAATAGTAATACACCTTGGTATTTTGGGCTAGTATTTCTTTTCTTAGCGTCGTGTGATTTTCATACGATATTTTTTAAATAACCGGAAACTAATAAAGATACATATATTTTTCGTAAACCTTCAACTGGTGTGGTTGAGATGTGCTGTAGGAGTGACTGAGGAGATGATACTCCACCAAGGATCTCAGCTTCCTGCTTGTTGATGGACCGACGGACAGATGAGGTTAGACATGAATCTCTGTGGACCAGAAGGTTTGAGAAGAAGTTCTAGTAGGAGGAGATTTTGTCTGCTGCAGAGAGGACTGAAGGTCAGCTGACTGGCACTGGTGAAGAAGGTGGAGGGTTAACAGCCCAGAGCGATGGAGAAGAAGAGGTGTATTCAGGAAGGTTGAATTGGGTGGAGGAAGGTTTCATGTGTGACAAAAGAGTGTCAGCAAGAGTAGAAGATGTGCAGGGTAGTGGCAAGATCCTCCAAGTTGGATGCAGCTGAGTGAGGAAGACACAGAGTAGAAGGTCAGATGAAGCTGGAAAATCTGCTGTGCTGAGAAAACATGATGGAGGTGCTGAAAGATAAAGATGAGGGTTGAAAAATATTTTTAGAATGTTTATTTATCCAAGCGCTGATAAGACAGTGGTGCAAACAAGAAAAACTCACCAAATCCTTAAAATATTTACTGTAAAAGCTGCATATTCTTGTCGTCCTTCATTAATTTTGTTAGTTTAAATTCTTTGGTTTTAGCTTTGCCACTGATTTAATACCATATATAATGGTTTTATAATCCTCCAGACAGTTGTTTGCTTGTATTCAGTGAATGCGTCAGATTGCCTTGAATTATAAGACCATTATGTGAGACATGATGCTCAAATTGTACAGCACTGACATCTTTTTTGTTTCTCTGCAGGCTTAATGAAAATGGTTGTAAATCTCTGTTTGCCTCATTTTCAAACAACGGTTCACTGCAACAAGGTATGACTTGTTTTTTTAGACCTTTCCATATTTCTGCACTTCCTTGAAGCCCTTTTTTATTTTTATTTTTTTTGCTTTTGGAGTGTGTCATATAGTATTAACTGGGTGTTGCAACATCCACAGTGCTGCAGCTCAGAGTAGGAGATAAAAATCAACCTCAATTGTACAACTTTCACTTGGCTTTCATGTACTTTTACCCTGTTTCTCCTATGTAAGGAAATAATCAGCATCTTTGTGTATTTTTTTGTCCAGAGAAAGCCAGACATAAAATGACACGTTAGGAAGGTTGTGAACATTGAGAGAAAAATAAAGGAGTGTAGAAAGTGTTATGTGGGAGACTGCATCACAGATGTCCTTGTTTATTTTTATTTTTTTTACATTGTTCAATGCCAGTCTTTATTCTCAAAGAAACTAAAGATGTACTTTGAGTTCAATAAAACAGACTTTATTTTATTTTCTCTCCATGCAGTTGTGCCATGGTATACTATAATGTCTCTTTTCCGTCTATTTTTCTTTTACTGCCCAGACATTGCAAAAGCAAAATGAATGTTGAACCTCAGTGGTTGCTTTTGTTTTTCAAAAATAAAGTTGTTGTTTTTCACTTTACTTGCAGTTATGTGCAGACGGCTATGAAGTCACAAACCTGGTATCAGCTGACCCTGCTCTCAGGAGGCGGGGTTTCAAGTTTGAATACTTCCTACGCCCCCCATTACAGGTAACAAGATGACGCAATGATTTAAAAAAAAAAAATTCACAGTTTTTTAATGTTGATGGTAAATGGCGTATACTTACATAGCGCTTTTCTACCTACAAGGCCCACAGCGCTTTACAGTCACAGACCCGTTCACCCTGTCACACACACATTTACACACTGGTGATTACAGTGATTTAAAGAGTCCTTAGCTTATGTCATGTTTACAATAAATCAGGTTGTATTTGCAGATTAAGAAATGTATACATTGGTTTTGTTAGAACAGATGTAACTCAAATAGTATTTCTTATTCTGCTCCAACTAAATTTATAAATTATTATGATTAATAATTTATTTCTGAAAGAATTTCTTCCAAAGCCTTTTGTGTTTTTCAGCAGAACGGTGGTGAATTATCTTCACTCCAGACGTCTTTTTCTAACACTTTTGAAGATCTATTTGCAGGAAAACTTTAAATATTCTCTATGATCTTTAGAAAATATTTACAGATGTGCTCTGTAAGGAGATATTTAGATGACAGTGTGTCTATTTCCTCATTTTGTTCCTTCGTTAATTCAATTAAAGGATTTTATCAACATTGGGACAGCCTCCACTCATTAGATCAGGGATCTTTTGGTTTTTAAAACCATGTTTTGTCAGAAATAAAGTACGTTTTAAAGGCCCAGTGTTTTTTGGAACTGCTGAAAGCTGCCTTGTCATTTACAACTGCCGGTACATTGTTGGGAATTCTCCCTTAAAGAAACTGGAACTTTAACCATTTTCCACCTAAAACTAAACTTTGAGGCACTTTGTTGGATTTCTGTTGTGTTTTTTTCAGAATTTTTGTCTAAATAATTGTGTTGTATAAGCCAGGTCTCAACTCCTTTTCCTTTATTTCCCCTCTCAGGTGATTTTGAAGTTTGGGTTCCAGGTGGAGTTGAGCAGGGTGGATGTTGAGCTGTGGCCCTGGGGAATGGACCGGGGACAGGCCTGCAAAAGACTAGAGATTAGCACCAGTTCTGACCTGCAGAACTGTGGTCCTACAGACCACAAACAGTTGGGGCAAAAAGAGCAGAAGAAGGAGGTGAAAGAACAACACAGACGGAATCAGCAAAGGGATGGGACTAAGTCAAAGCCAAGTATTGGTACTCAGTGGAGTTTCCAGGCCCATCAGTGGGATGAAGAAACTCCAGATGGGTTGCAACATAAAGGACACGTGTCCAACAGTCAGTCCAACACAAACTCCAACTCCTCTGATTCTGATATGCAGTTTAAGTTGGTCAGTCGTTGTGAGCTTAGAGATGAAACCCACGTCTGTTTCTTCCATTCGAACTTTCGCCCTCGGGTGCCATTCCTCTCCCTTCCTCCTCAGCCGCCTGAGAACAGTCGGCAGGTGGAGCTGTGGAGTCGGGGTTTGGCCTCGCTGGGAGCTGTGACACAGCTTCGAGTGACCGTGCCTTTTGGTGGTGGAGGATCGTCCTTGGGGCTGAAGGCTTTGGCTGTGTGGGGTCAGCCTGCGAGCCGCTGCACTGCAGAAGAAGTGGAGAGGATTAAAAGGATCCATGAATCTGCTCAGAGGCAGCTGTCAAAACCGGCTTTTTTCGGACGTCCGGTCAGACAAGCCACACCGCCACAGCAATCCACTCCAAGGTTGTTTACAGATTTTAACTCTTATTTTTCATGAGGTCAGATAATGGAAGTGATAATTTAGTTGTCACAAATATTCACTTTCTTGAATGTACTTTTATGCATCACTAAGCATTTTTGTTTTGTCCTCTTTGACAGTGTCATCATCCCAGAGGAATTCCTCGATCCGATAACTCAGGAAGCGATGCTGCTGCCTCTGCTGCTGCCCAGTGGCATGTCGGTGGACAGCACCACACTGGACGAGTACCAGAAGAGGGAAGCTGGTTGGGGTCGACCTCCAAATGACCCTTTTACGGGGGTCCCATTCACGCCAACCTCCCAGCCTCTTCCCAACCCCCAGCTGAAAAGCCGCATTGACCGCTACCTCCTCCAGAAAGGGATAATAAAGAGGGACGGCATGCTAGGAGGGCAAAACCCAGAGGACAATCCGCACGCCTCGAGACTTGTGACTACAGACAAGTGGGGACAAACCCAGAGTTCTCCTAGTTTTAGTGTATCTAGCCCTGATAACAGAGACACAAGCTTAGCTTCAGGGCAAAGAGAAAGTAATAAGTCAGAACCATCATCAAGTCCTCAAAGGTTCAAATGTAACCCTGACTTTAAATCCAGTTCAAAAAGGAAAACTAAACTAGAACCAGGTGAAATCGCCAAAGTGTCAACAGACGAGAGGGAACCTCTAACAAAATACCCGAGAAAGGATTTGTCATCTGGTGAGTATGACACATTTAGGATGAAACTTGACTCTCTCTAGGGCCGGGTTCTGCAACCTGAGGCTCCTTGACCCCTCCTTTGTGGCTCTCTGGTTAAAGAATAATAAAACACTTTCAGCTTTAAAATGTAACGTTTGTTCTGACTAAACCGCATCAAGCAAAGGAAAAACGTTAGATAAGTCAAACTTTATTAGACAAATCACAAACAGTTGAAGCACATAACGCTCTTCCTGGCTCCTGACTACGATACCTATAATTCTCCAACAATTCATCACACAGTGCATCTTTGTAGGTTACCAAAGCTGAACAATTTGACACATTTTCAGGCGATGTGTACCGCAGAAAATCAGTTTGAGCTTAGTCAGCACAATCAGAATTCATTCTGAAGGCCCACCGTCTATTGAACAAAATTTAAGGATTTTAAGTGTGCCATGTGGTCCAAAAAATAGTTCTGATTTAACTTTAGTTCATTAGATTTACTCATTTCTGGCTGAGATGCACCAACAAATGTAAAATAGAAACACTGCTGACATTACATCATCTTGCTGCATTTAGATGATCCTATGTGGCACAAGGTGTCTTTTATTTTGAAAGGAAGTTATGTGAACTTCTGTCAAAAGTTAAAAACCATTTCATTTTTTCTCATTTCTCTCTATGTTTACCTTTTATCTATGCCAAAAAGTAAAACAATAGTTTATGTTTTTCACAATAGTAACAATGACATAAATGCAAATCAGTGTCTTACTTTTCTACAGGGTGAATTGAGACTTTGTGGGAAAAATCGACCTGAACGGCTCTTTAAGTGTTGAAGGCTCCAGACCTGTCGTAGGGTCTTCCTCTTGTGGGCGGAGTCAGCCACCAACATCAGGCTCTTGTAGTCGTTTTTCATATATGTGGAAATGCTCTCCAATGGATAGATTTGTCATTTGCAAGTTTGAGCTTGCATACTGTTTTTTTTTCCTTCCTGTAAAAAAAGTATCTGTTCTGGCCTTCAGCACTACACCATATAAGCACTAGATGGGTTTCCTGCAGATATAAGATAAAAAAAAGACTTGAATGGCAAAGTCTTCTTGAAATGCTGGCCTTTGCCTTTCAAAAGCCCCAAAACTTATATTTGTGCTTTTATTCTGTTGACCTTCCTCTGTTAATTTTCCTATCCATGTCTCAGACACCAGCAGTGGCTCTCATGAGCAGCGTTTGGCAGATAATTTGGATGAGGCGCTCTTCTCTGCCCTCAAAGGCCGACCCTCCTTTACTGCAAATTTACCCCAACAAGGACGGGGGATTTCTGAGCCTGACCTGCGGACCCGCGCTCCACGCTCTCCCAGCACGGCTGAAGGTAAACGCCCCCCCCCCCCCCCCCCCCCCCCCAGAATGTAGATAAATGCTACATAAATCAAACTGACCAAATGTCTTCTTGCTATGTTTGTGTTCAACCTAGTTATAACCTTAAACCTTTTCAAAACCAGTACCTAAATCCCCTTTGCAGTAAGATTTTGTCTGATTTAGATGAATTTCAGATTTTCCTGCTATGACTGCAGGCGTTTCAGATAATCAGACACATCTGGAGGTCTAGTCAAACTGGGCCACCCTGTTTTGCCATTTGCATTCCCAGTGCTGCACAGAGGAGCCAGAACTTTAAGAAGGCTGATTCTTAAAACAACTGATCGGTCTTCATCTTTAAAATTAATTAATAAACCAATCCTTCCATCCTTTCTAAAATTTCTCAGCAGGTGGGAAGGTGTGCTCTGCTTGTTCCTGCTCTGTGTCTGTTTACTCGACGTCAGCTTCATGCATCTACAGACTGACCTGCAGCCACTTGCTGTGCAGGACCTGCCTGCAGAAGGAATCAAAACCAACAAGTTCAACATCCGCCCTTGTTTTGTGTCCAACCTGCCTAAGCCGTACTCACCGCAGTCGCATCATACGCGTGCATCATTGATGAATGACTGAAGAACGTGGATTAAAGGTGTTTTGGATGGACAGAAATAAAATATTGAAAGTCCTTTTTTGTCTTGTTTTGAACTGGCATATAAACTATTAAAATTCTGTCATCTATCTTTGAGATAAACAACATTTTCCACATGAAACTGTCCATATATTTTGATTTGATTACTGCTTTGCACACTCTTAGCATTCTCTAGGTGTTAATACTTTTATGAATTGACAAAAGAACTCTCTTGAAGAATTCAAAGTCCTCTAAATTTACTTTAGTGGTACAAAATAATCGTGTTTGCTTCTGTTGTCCGCGAGCAGAAATAAAATAGGACATCTCTGAAAGCGGCGACCTTTTCAAGTAGAACATACTGAAATACGTGGGTACATATAAATTCTTCTCTTCTGCTCTCACTTTCCTAGCTCACTCATTGGAAGTGTGGTTGCAGCCTTGAGTCTGCAGTCTTTTTACACAGGCTGGAATTATAGAAACCGTTGATACACAAAGGGAGGCTGAGGGACTTCTGCATTGTGAGAGAAGAAGAAAAACTGATAGAACTTGAGCGAAAATAGCATTGAGCCAGAGATGTCGTCATTTTAAGGAAACAAATGGGGTCAGAATCAGCTGACCTCCCGATGTCGTGTTTTTTCTGTTTTTGTCTGGCCCCTACCTCATTTTTTCCCTTTCAGCGCTTCAGCATTCATTATCCAACAGACCTGAACAATCTTCTTCTGTGATTCATTCTGTACATTTAAGTTAGCATTGAAATCATGATCCCTTGAACGTTCAGAGGGCTTTTTCTGTCCTTGATTTTGTACAACTTTATTTATAAAAACCATCTTCTAAGAAATGCACTATTGTGAGTTTGTCAGTGCAGCTCTGTTTAATTTTTTTATACCTGTTCAGGGCCACAAAGAGCCAAAGTTTGTCCTAGAATTTATCTAAGGATCACATTGATGTAGCAAATCACAGTTTTACACCTTAAACCAAACTGCTTGTGTCATCTCCCATTATTGTCTCTTAAAGAGAGCGGAGACAAGAATGTACCTCTTACTGGCCTTCACAGCAGAAACTCTGTATTGGTTTCCCTGACAGCATTAAGCTTAACCGAGGTCGTGATCCTGTATCCGCTCAGTGAGGCTGTAATCACTGGTTCTGCATATCCAATGGAGACTGGCTGATAAAGATAGCACCTCTAAACAACAGTAAATCAGATGCTAAAGAAAGTTTTGCCGTCTTTAATTTCGCTAGTGTGGGACTGCACGGTGATGTGACGTTAGCCCTGTCCCCTCACAGCGAGAACTCCCTTGCCTTTTCTCTGGCCTCTCCTATAAAACCATGTTTCATAATGTTGTTGGTGACTCTAAATTGGCGGGGAATATATCTGTGTGGCCCAGCAATGGACTGGTGCACTATCCAGGGCAGGGGTCTACAACCTTTAACAGTAAAAGAGCCATTCGGCGAATTTCATACTGATCATAACTTAATAGGAGCCGCAAAGTCTAATTTCCCCGTTAGGAAAATTTGATACTGCTTTCAATTCATTACATTGTTACTTTTATGATAAATATGAATTTAAATTCTTTTCGCTTGATTAAAAACAGAAATAAAAAAGAAACAAGCATTTTATCAAAATATAAATAAACATCTATTTATATATATATATATATATATATATATATATTGACAGAAGCTCGTATGACTTCCTTTCAAAATAAAAGACGCTGTTTGTCACAAAGGATCATCCCAGTGCGACTGATGTATTCCTACGAAAGGTTTTAAACAACACAAGACAAAAATGGCACTTTGTTGGTGGCAGGCGGCTGGTCTGAGGATTTCACAAACTGCTGATCTACTGGGATTTTAACGCACAACCATCTCTAGACTTTACAGAGAATGGTCTGAAAAATTCTGTGGGTGGAAATGCCTCAGTGATGCCAGAGGACTAATTCCAGCTGATAATGAGGAACTCAAATAACCACTGGTTAAAACCGAGGTCTGAAGAAGAGCATTTATGAACGCACAACACGTCCAACCTTGAGGCAGATGACAGCAGAGGAAGACCACACCAGGGGCCAATCCTGTCAGATAACAGGAAACTGAGGCTACAATTCACACAGACTCACCAAAACTGGACAATAGAAGATGGAAAAAAGTTGTATGGTCTGATGAGTCTCCATTTCTGCTGCGACACTCGGATGGTCGGGTCAGAATTTTGGGTGCACCTCAGCCCTATATTTCTCAAGTAATCTAATTCACTATAGAGGGGTAAACCTTTGGCTCCAGAGTCTCAGGTTGAATACCCCTGGTCCAGGGTGTACCACACCTTCACCCTGAAGTGTAGCTGGGATAGGCTGACAAACCATTAGAAGATGGATGAACAGAACTAGTTTGGTATGCAAGAGCAAGCCTCTCAAAAGTAACATTCTAACAGCGTAATTTACTAAATGAAAGCAGGTTTGAATGCCAGGATGACTATTACAGGACCCTTTCACGTCTTGACCTGCTGATGCTCCTTTTAGCTGCTTGTTGTTTACTTGTTAATTAGCTTCCCAGCAGCTAACAAGACAGATCTGACTCAAAGCATGCGGCAGGACGCTAAACCAGAACAATTAACACAAAATATGTTTGTTGGAAATGCTAATGTTAAGCTCATCAATAGTTTTGTGACCCTGGAGCTTCTGCGCTGACAAAGGTCCAAAGTGGCAGAGAAAACCATGCATGATCATCATGAAATGTTCTTCATCATTTCATTGATTGCAGTAAATATAATTAGTTGTCCTCAAGCTCAGATGAGTTGTTCATGTCTGGTTCAGATGTATTGTGTCATCTAAAATTTGTTTTTAAAAAGGTATTAGTGTGGTGCAGCGCTGAATACAAAAAAGACATCTTGTGCTGCTGCTGCTGCTTCTTCTTTAGATTTGTTAGATTGCGCGCTTCTGATGCAGAGCCACACCTGCTGCGACCTCTTGTGCTCACACCGTGCACGCGCGCCAGTGGCCTTCTGAGGAGAGCTGAAGCAGTGGTGGCGTGACGTCAGGAGTTGGTTGTATTGTCAAAGCATGTCCATGTGTTTATAAATGACGAATGAGCGGGCTGTCCGTCAGACGTCCACACCGACAGCCTGCAGCGATGCATCCCTCCCTGCTCAGCCTGTGCGCCCTGGGATTCCTCGCTCTGTCCTCCGCCTGTTACATCCAGAACTGCCCCCGAGGAGGGAAGCGAGCATTGCCGGAGGCTGGGATCAGACAGGTGAGATGCTTTTGGCTCTTTTCACATTTTGATTTCATTTAGCAAAAGCTTCTTATTTTTTTTATTTTTTTTACAAAAAGTGACTTAATGGAGTTAGAAAGGGTGGCAAAACTGTATTTTCATTTGGTTCCATCAGTGGAATGTCCTGTCATATGCTGTAAATGATACTTATTTGATCATTTTTGTCAAAAGGACATAACAAAACCTTAAATTGACGTTTCTTTAAATTGACAAGCATATTTCAGGATTTACAGGGGGAAGAAATACAACCTTGATTGCTAAAACATTAATATTTTTCAAAATGACTTCATTTTTCTGGTTTTCTAGCTTAAAGACGAGTTTTTTTCTTTCATTCTTGTTTATAAAATATATCCATTGTTCATATTGCAATGCACCAAGGCCAGCAGGCAGATGATTTTCTGAGAGAGAGAAAAAAAAGTCTAACATTATGGCACATTTCTCTGAGAAGATGTATTAAAAGTTGGGCATTGTCTTTTATTAAACTGGAGGGAAATATTTATCTTCTAGTTTATTTATCTTTTAGTTTTTTTCAATTTGGTATTCATCTTTTTTTAGAGGACCTTGAGGCATATAAACAGAGCTAATAGTGTATAATGCCGTTAAAGCAGAATTACTATTATTATTTTTATGATTTGAATTTATATAAAAAAAAGAAAAGCTATTAAGGATCTTTATAGTTGTTGACTTTGTGCATACAAAACAAAAATCCATTTCTCCTTCAGTGCATGTCTTGTGGCCCTGGGGAACGGGGCCGCTGCTTCGGCCCCAGTATCTGCTGCGGCGAGGGCTTCGGCTGCCTGCTGGGCTCCCCAGAATCAGCTCAGTGTGTGGAGGAGAACTACCTTCTCACCCCCTGTCAGACAGGAGGGAGGCCCTGTGGATCAGAGGGAGGACGCTGTGCTGCTTCCGGACTCTGCTGTAACTCTGGTACCGCTCTGTGAAACGGCACGCGTGCCGCTGAAGGCTACCAAACTGTAAAAACTGTTTCACGCTGCTTTCTTCTTCTTCTTCTTCGTCTTCTTCTTCTCCTCAGAGGGCTGTGTGGTGGACTCTGACTGCCTCGTGGAGACGGAGGTTATAGACCCATCCCATGGCTCTGCCAGAAGCTCGCCTGCAGAGCTGCTGCTGCGTCTCCTACACGTCGCCAGCAGAGGACAGAACGAATACTGAAACCTGGATCTGCAGCAGACACGACGCCTCAACTTCCTCTCAGCCAAATGAGACATTGCTCTTTGCTCTCTGCTTGAACTCTCCCCTTTTAGGATACTGGCATACATATCCAGGGGAAAAAATACTCGTAGATTTCATCTTTGTTCCCTCTTAAAGAAATGTACATATGACTGCACATATTGTAAACAATTCAGAGCCTCTGTTCAAATAGATAAGAGCTAACAGCAAACTGTAAATAAGTCACAGATTGAAATTTAAAAATAGATGCTCATAACAATTACGAAATGGCTCTCATGTAGTAGAACTATGCCTGTAGATTGAAAACAAGAGAAAATACAGAATGTCTCATCACAGCCAAAACGCCTTCTGCTGTTTTTCTTTATCTGTAGCCCCAAACTAAGAAGACTTATTTTACAGGATGGTGAGAATTTGTGTGAAAAGGAACCAAATGTAATTTGAGCGATCTCAGAGATGAGTAATCATCCACAACAATTGCAAATGTCCCTCTTTAGGTGGTCTTTCTTTCCTTCCAATATTTTGACATGTCTTGCTCCTGATGCACCTCTCTACCAGCTGTGTATCAACATGTCACGGTCTGTTAATCAAAGGCAATGGCATTTCATTTGAGGGATTGGGCTTTGTGTGCGTGCGATGACTGAAGGCTGGGTTACGTGCCAACAATGAGAGGAAAGACGGTTTGTCTTTTAAAGTCTGTTTCAACCTGGAGGTTGACTGCAAGGCACCGCCTTGTACTTGACAGTTACATGTTTTGACTGATAGAGCTTGGATCTTTTGCAAAGGCTGAACCTTAAATCCTGTTGATATGAGTGATAAATCACTGATAATCCCCAACTTGGAGCTTCTTCGGCCCCCTGACAACAACAAGAGCGGGATGTCCACACACATTCATCTAAGGAATTTGATTGTTTTGTAATGTATAATCACTACAACGATTCTGGTAATCAAGTTCTGCTCAATGTTAACCATGTAAATAAAATTACCTTAATAACCTTACTTCCTTTCAATGGACATATAATTTGGTGCAAAAAAAACTCTTTAAATTTGGAGATTCTACCTTTTTGCTATCAATGCGTTCAGACTGAATATTTTACGTACTCTCAGAATACTTCTAAAGTCAAAGAAATACACAATATCACCAAAAGAATTCGCTCACCCATGATCAGAATCAGGTGTCCTGATCCCTTGGTCTGGTCACAGGTGTATAAATCAAGCACTCAGGCATGCAGACTGTTTCTTACAACTATTTGTGAAAGAATGGGCCGCTCTCAGGGGTTCAGTGATTTCTAGTGTGGAAACTGTCCCAGGATAGCACCTGTGCAACAAATCCAGTCATGAAATGTCCTCACCCCTTAAATATTCCGCAGTCAATTGTCAGCTCCACAAGAACAAAATGGAAGAGTTTGGGAACAACAGCAACTCAGCCATAAAATTGAAGGCCTTGTAAACTTTCGGAGAGGGCTCCGTGGATGAGAAGCGCATAGTGCAAACAGGTGGCCAACTTTCTGCACAGGCAGAGAGCTCCAAGCTTCATGTCACCTTCAGATTAGCCCAAGTACAGTACGCGGAGAGCTTCATGGAATGGGTTTCCATGGCCGAGCAGCTGCATGCAAAGCGGCGGATACAGTGGTGTAAAGCACGCCAGGACGCTAGCAGTGGGGACGCCTTCTCTGGACTGATAAATCACGCTTTTCCATATGGCAATCTGTTGGACGAGTCTGGGTCTGGAGGTTGCTGGGAGAACGGTACATTTTGGACTGCATTGTGCAGAGTGTTGAAAAGGAGGAATAGGCCTAAAACAACACAGAAGAAGTTAGTTGATGATCTCAGACTTTACCCCACAGTGATTTGAGAACTTGCAATGCTCGTAAATTATCACTGCTTAAGAATGCACATGTGCAGGCCCGCCTGAAGTTTGCCAATGAACACCTCCATGATTAAGAGAGTTTGGTGCAGAGGTCAGATGAGACCAAAACGGAAATCTTTGCCATCAACTCAACCTGTCTTGTTTGGAAGACGAGAAATACTGCCTCTGACCCCAAGAACACCATCCCCACTGTCAAGCATGGAGGTGGAAACATTATGGTTTAGGGGTGTTTTTCTGCACAGGACTTCTAAATCGTGTGAATGGGAGGATGGATGGAGCCACATGCTGTTAAATCCTGAGTGAGAACCTCCTTCCCTACGCCAAGAAGGTAAGAATGGGTTGTGGATGTATCTTCCAACAGGATATTGACCCAAAACATGCAGCCAAGGCAACCAAGGAATGTCTAAAAAAGAAACATATCAAGGTCATAGAGTGGCCCAGTCAGTCTCAACGTCAATCCTATAGAAAATCTATGGAGAGAGCTGAAGCTCAGAGTTCCAAGCAAAAATCTTGATATGTGTAGAAACCTGCTCATCAACTACAAGAAACGTCTGACCTCTGTGCTGCCAAGAAGAACCTACCATTAAGATGACAGACTGTCAATTTCTTTTTAGGTGTGCAAACCTTTATAACCTCATCAGCAAAGGATGAAATACTTATTTCCTCCACTGCAAAGGCTTTAAAGTACATCCTGATGCATGCCTTGTGTAGGCCCACTTCACGATGCACCAAAACTGTTGAAGTGAATGACTTTTTATGTATTAATTATTATTATTATCTATTATTATCTGTCACAAACCGCATCCAACCACTATGGCATATTCTTTCTGTAAAGAAAGTCTGCTCCCTGAGAAACTCCCTTGGAATAGGCTTGTTTTGACAGCGATTATCCTTTGTACTTGCACGATGCTTTGAATTGCACAATGTGCCTGAGGTCACAATAGGTCTGACATAAAGGAGCAACTGTCAACGATGCTGCCAAATGTATCTTTTAATCCACAGACCAGAGGCTGCTCAACTGATTTTTTTTCAGAGTTAGTTAAATAAGCATTTATTTAAAGATGAGTTTTCAAAATAAGAAATCTCCAGCAAAGGATTGTAGTTAAATCCCAACCAGAATGCCTTGTGGTACTGATGTGATGGGTCAGAAAACAAGTCAATTGGACTTTATTGTAGTTTTGGAGGGAAGTTTCTAAACTTTTACCCGGAAAAATAAAAGAACACAGAAAGAGAACAAAACCTTTTTTAGTGGAAAAATAAATGTATTTTCTTTCTGCAAACAAAGTCTATAAGTCTCTGCCTCAAATACAGTGGGACAAAAAAGTATTTAGTCAGCTTGTGCAAGATCTTCCACTTAAAAGTATGAGGAAGGCCTGTAATTTTCATCATAGCTATACCTCAACTATGAAAAACAAAATAAGGAAAAATATGATAAAAAATAGAGTATTTAGTCAATAATCGAAGTTCAACTTAATACTTTGTTACATTGTTGGCAATGACAGCAATCAAATGTTTTCTGTAAGTCTTCACAAGGTTTTCACAAACTGTTGCTGGTATTTTGGCCCAGATCTCCATACAAATCTCCTCTAGAGCAGTGTTTTTTAACCAGTGTGCCGCAGCACACTAGTGTGCCGTGAGATATGGTCAGGTGTGCCGTGGGAAATTACCCATATTCACTGATGTATAAAGATTTACCATGTCCAGGATGTCAGCTCTTTGTTGATCCAAACGGGCCCTGATAAAACAGATCATAAAACACTTTTTTCTTTGTGTTTATTTGATTCTATTAAAGACACTTTGATAAGAATGACGGTACCACAATTTAGCCGCAGTTTTTGGAAAGGTCCTGCCCCTTTACAGTCTCCACCAATCATTCTTGGAGGCTTTATCATACGTCATCAGTATGACCAATCAGAAGTGGTTAAAGTCCTCACTTCCTTGTTCTGATTTAGCTCATAAAGTCTCTCAGTTCTAACAAAAATACCAGCTGAAGCTCGTCTTTAGCGGTGTAGCTTTCCGCAGGATCCGGTGTCAGACCGTGGAACAAGTGAACAAAACAATGAAGCTCAGAGAAGCGAGTCTTTCTGGCATCACTACATCTCCCATGATGCATTGTGTTAAAGTGACAGCATCTCTGCGCTACTATGAGTCTTCCCTATTAAACATCTTGAAACCACAACGAACACACATCAAACAGTTTTTAAATCTTCTTTATGAAATCAGAGGCAGACGGTTCAGTTTACTCCCAGAGTTTGGTCCAAGTCATGTTTCTAACTGAAACACTTTTCTAATAATGTCTGGATTGAAGGACAAATTCAGTTTCAGACTTCAGTCACTTTTGAAAAATGAAAAGTTAAGCTTAAATAGAAGTAACAACAACATTTAAGAAAAAGGATTAAGGTGAAGTGGCCAACAGACACAATTAAACTAAATTGAAACAATTTAACAATCTAAAAAGGAATAAAACATTTTTGTTAAAGTCTTCAAAGACTTCATTTTTGATTAAAACTAATAAAACCTCATCATGTTCACTTTTTGTGTAGGTACAGAAAACATAAATATAATGTTAGTTTTTTTGTGTAAAATTTATCAAACATATTGTAATCATATTGTTCAAAAATTACAGTTGCCTTTGCACTAAGATTTAAAAAAAAAAACTTTAAAAAATAAATCACTATTTAGAAAGAATATATTTGTTTTTCTGTGAGGTTCCATAATATTCCATGTTAATAAACTGGAGGAAAAAACAACGTAAAATAATTACCGAAAACTAACTTTTATTTCAACTTTTAGAAAAAACAGATGCAACTTCCAGCTTTTTCTGCCACAATTATCACAAAAATGCACATGAGATTGTGGAGGGACTGTACATCAATACAGACTATAGATTTTCTCCGTTTTTACAATTTTTGATGCTGGTAAAGCCTGCCTTGGCTAAAAATGGTTGAAAAACACTGGTCTAGAGCAGTGATGCTTTGGGGCTGTCGCTGGGCAACACAAAACCTTCAACTCCCTCCAAAGGTTTTCTATGTGCTCGAGATCTGGAGACTGGCTAGGCCACTCCAGCACCTTGAAAGGCATCTTACGAAGCCACTCCTTCGTTATCTGAGCAGTGTGTTTGGGATCGTTGTCGTGCTGAAAGACCCAGCCATGTTTAATCTTCAATGCCCTTACTGATGGAAGGAGGTTTTCACTCAAAATCTGACCATACATGGCCCCATTTATTCTTACCTTTACATGGATCAGTCGTCCTGGTCCCTTTGCTGAAAAACAACCCTAAAGCATGATGTTTCCACCCCCATGCTTTACAGTTTTATGGTGTTCTTGGGATTCAACACAGCATTCTTTTTCCTCTAAACACAACGAGTAGAGTCCTTACCAAAAAGTTCAATATTGGTTTTATCTGACCGTAGGACATTCTCCTCCTCTGGATCATCAAAATGTTTACTAGCAAATTTTAGACGGGCCTGCACATGAACTGGCTTCAACATGGCAACACGTCTGGCTCTGCAGGATTTGAGTCTCTGTGGCGTAGTGTGTTGCTCTGGTAGCCTTTGTTACTTTGGTCCCAGCTCTCCACATGTCATTCATTAGGTCCCCCTGATTTTTGCTCACTGATCTTGTGATCTTTTTGAACCCTTGGGGCGAAATCTTGGGGGGAGCCCCAGATGGAAGGAGATTATCATTGATATTGTATGTCTTTGATTTTCCAGATGATTGCTCTCGCAGTTTTTTTTTTTTTTTTTTTTTTTTTTTTACACAAAGCTGCTTTCCTATTGCAGATTCAGTCTTCCCAGCCCAGAGCAGGTCAACAATTTGGTTTCTGCTGTCCTTAGATAGCTATTTGATCTTGGCCATTGTGGATTTTGGAGCGTGACTGTTTGAGGCTGTGGGCAGGTGTCTTTTATGTGGATATCTAGTTCAATCAGGTGCCATTAATACAGGAGGACAGAGGCTTGTCTTACAGAAGAAGTTACAGGTCTGTGAGAGGCAGAAATCCTGCTTGTTCGTAGATTACCAAACACTTTTTTTCCACTGTAATTTACAAATAAATTTGTTAAAAACCTTTTCTCGTTTTGTCTCCCATAGTTGAGGTATACTTATGATGAAATTACAGGCCTCTCTCATCTTCTTAAGTGAGAGAACTTACACAATTGGTGGCTATCTAAATACTTTTTTACCCCACTGTATATAGTTTTTACAAATATTAAAAGCAAGAAAATACCCTCAAATGTTCAAGTTTTCTAAATGACTAAATTAATTTTAGATTTAAGTTCTATCCACATGACATGACTGTAAAATCTACATAATCAATTGCCTTCCTAATTTCTTAATAACATTAAAAAATGTGAACGTTTTTATACAAAACATTTTTAGATTCTCGTGCTAATTACTAAACTTTACATAAAGATCTCCTTGTGAAACTGTGAGACATCTGCATTCTTCTAAACGAAGGCTGTTAGCATTTAATTACAACCTGTCTTTTGTGGCAGCAGGTGTGGCATTTAAAAGCTTTTTATTAGTGTCAAACAATATTTTTGCTAAAATGATGTGTCATTGAAAGTGGCATTACACTTGTCAAAACCTGTCTTGATGAATCACACAGCGACCAAAAAACGAATCCAGCTACCTTTTAAATATAGAAACGAAAGTATTCCCCTCATTACCCACATCAATCTCAGCATTATCTGTTTTGCAGCTTCAAAGCCTTTAGCATCTAATGTTTAACACCAAACTGGGTGGTTTGCAGCAAGAGGTGAGTTCCTACCTGCAAAGGCGTGTCAGTATTTAATCAGCAAGTGTTGAACTTCTCCCAACAAAAGCGCTGCCATCATGGACCTGAAAGGTGTGTTTCTGTCCCTCTGCCTGTGTGCTTTGGTCGTCACCTGCACTCATGGTAAGATCGGCACCCAAGAGGCTTTGCAACCTATAAAGCATCAAACTACATTGTTATTTTTAAGAGAAAATTAAATCTGTAGAAAAATAACTCAACTCAGATTAGAAAAAATGGAAACGTGTAGAGACACAGCTGATCTGCTAACTTTGTAAATGTTGAGAAAATGGTAGACAGATAAGTGCTATTTGTAAGTACTAGTTTGATTTACATAAAAACTATTTTTTTTAAAAACATCTTACTCGGTTTTTAACCTTCAGCTGACACTTCTAGCCTGTTTAAATAGCCCTTTGGTTTGCTGAATCTAAACACAACGTGTAATATTTTTATGTAGAAATATAAGAACCGCAGTTATTCTGGATCAACAAAATTGTCCTCGTAATAACCTTGCTTTGTTGTTGTTTTTGTTGTTGCTCTTGACCATGAAGGATGCTGCTACAATATAGGACAATTCCAACCGAAGAAAACACAGAGAATCACAAGTATAGGAATCCAGCACGCCAGCGGTCGTTGTCAGATCAATGCAGTGGTGTAAGTGAGGATACATTTGTCTCTAATTCTTCTGTCCTGTTACAGTCCATGGGCTGCCTGAAGTCCAGTCTCTTTGAATGACAGAGTTGCATGCTTTATCACTCATAAATTGTTGTTCTGTACACAGAGTGCATCTGGATGGCCGCGAAACACCCATTTGTGTTCACCTCAAAAGGGAAAAACAGATTCGCAAGTTAAAAAGAAAACAGGATATGGAAGCACAACGAGCTCAGAAAAATCAAATGAAGACAAAACACTTTAAGGAAAAACATAAGAGTAATTAAGAGTTGGAGAAAATCCCTGCCTTTGATTTCCATTTATACTGGTCCCTGCTTGTTCTGTCTTGTATAATTTGTGTACTTCTGATATTTGGTTTTTGCTGACTTTACTCATTATGAACTCTTTTTTAAATCAGAGATGAAAAGTAGGAGGAACGTCCTAAAAAGTTGTGTTTTGTGTTAAGCATGAAAGAATAAATGTATATCACCTTTTTTCTATATCAAACACAAATGAGTTTATTTGTAATTTTTTTTTACAATGCAATAAATGAAAAACAATAATATGCATAGATATGGTTAAACTACTCCCCTGTAAAAAAATCCTTGCATGTTAGAATTGCTGACTGGCATAATATTCTTAGTGTGTTTTTTCCGTATCTGCATTTTGGTTTATTTCACTATGATGTTAATTATACATATTAAATCATAAACTGTAATGTGTGATTTATGTCATTTTTAGAGGTTTTTATCAGACCAACGCTCTCTGCTGAAAGATTTCCTCCTTTTCCCCAACCACACTCATATGAGTTGGATAACATGGTTGCATATTTTGCATTAAAGAGCATTCATTTACATTAAATGTGTCTTAAGTCTCCTAGTATTTCGTAATAAGGAATTTTATTATGAAAACACAAATTAGTAAATCAAAATGTATAACATTTGTGACACTGAGCAAGAAATGCCAGCAAGAGATAAACAAAATGACTTTTATTGTTTAGAAATCAGAAATAAATGGTCAGTTTGGTAAATAAAAGAAAATGCTTATTTTTTCATCCAAGACATGGCTGCTTTAAATGAGACAAGTTGCTGCTCAGCTCCTTTTCCGTTAGTGTCACCAACTGTTAATGTTAGGTGTCTTTTTTTCAATAAATATCAGTTCGAGCAATATAGATGAACCTTTGATTCTTTTTCCCCCTTAGCTTTATTATTATAAAAATTATGAAAATTTCATACATAACATACCCTAAATGCTATTTTCCAAAAATTCATTTTTTTTTAACTTAAGTTCATACTGATTTGAATTTTGGGTCATGAAGATTTAAAAAAAATGTTGTGCCCTAAGAGCAAATTTCTGTTTTAGTATTAAATTGGCATTTCAAAAACAAAAAGAAAGCATTCATGTCGGAAATGATCTAAACATCTGAAAAAGAGAAAGGGTTGGAGCCCTGAGGCACCTCGCATGACAGAACAGTAGACGGTAATTCATGTAAAATGCTTAACTCATCACACCTCTGAAAAAGTAAAAACATGCATATTCACACATTGCCATAGAATAATTGATCCGTGTGAAACTTAACATGTCAAACTGAATTCTGGAAATTGTTGCATTAGGAATTACAGTTACAGTCATTCAAACTAATAAATGGAAAGACATACCGGTACTTGACTGTGGGAATCTGTTTAAGTCAAAGAAGGCTTGTCCAAACACGGTAACTCAGAGTATCCCAAAGGGTATAGACGTGTTACTGGAATCCAGCTCCTCTTTCTGTGCAGAAGCTCAGGAGTTAAATAAAAACACATCAATAATTAATACATATTTATTTAGGCTTAAAGATATAAATGTAACATGAACAAAGCAGCAATTCAGTTTCCAATATTGCAGAGGTAGAGTGGTCGACCTCTGATCAGAGGATCAAAGGTTTGGTTCCCGCTTTGTGTCAAAGTGTCCTTGGAAAAGACACTGAACCCCACGTTGCTCCTGCTGTCATGGGTTGGCACTGGTGTTAGGCAGGAGAGATGCCATCAGTGTGTGCATGTGTGTACATGGGTGAATTGGTACAGCATTTTGGGCCTTAAAGCAAGGTAAGCAAAACACTATAAAAGTATGCACCATTTAAAAAGTTCCCCACGTTGATAAACCCTTCAGGCACTAATCTGAGAACAGTAAAGCTGTCACAGTGGTTTCACTCATTTTTACCTCAAGGTAAAAATAAAAATTCCTCCACAAGGGATCAGTTTTAGTGTCTTCCATAAAAATCTGTGGGAAAAAAAGAATGTTGGAAAGTTTTTCAGCGAAACATCCTGCTCCAAGATCTGATCCCACAGCACCATCTTGTGCAGGCACTGAGAGTACAAAGTGGGGGAAACGGCCGTTTATGACTATAAACTAAACCCAAACATGTCCAAACGCAGATTCCTCTGGGGTAAACGAGTGCATTCACTAAGAGAATCGATCATCTTATTTTCTGTTTCATTTTTTCTGAAATGTACTCTGACATCCCGTCCACCACTCAGAGGTGAATTTCAAATGAATTACTGTCGCTCTGCAGAAACTATGTTCAAGAAAACAACACAGTTTTTTCTATTTTTGCTTAAAAACAAACAAACAGCCTTATTATAATGTAAAGACCACTGGGAACGCTTTTAAAACAGATTAAAAGATGATCAAAGTGGTTTTTAAACTTACAGCCACACCAAGAGTTAGAAATCTTGAATTGGCAATTTTTAATTCCTGCTTTATTTTGGTTATACATATTGGCAGCAAATGTAAATCACTTACATCAGAAAAAACCCAAACAGATTCGCTCAAACGTAGTGGCTTAATGAGGTTTCTCCCTCTGACTCTTAATGCATGGTGTCAGCACACAAATTCCTTTTCCCTACCCGCTCACAGATGTGTGACAGCTCTTTATCTAACAACGTTTACCTTGGAATGGCTGAGACAGATGACCGTTTAAAACTGGGTGGGTACGAGCTGCATTACACAGTGATTTGATTAACAAAACATTCTGTAATCCACGCACAAGGCTCTGTTCATTTCTGCTCTAATTGTTAAAAAACAAACAGAAAGTAGAAAGTTCTCAGACTTCTTGAGTCTTACTTTAACCTCATGTCACACTCCGTTGGCACACATCATAGCTTGTGTTGTGAAATATTGTCTTTAATCATTCTATCTTCCAAGATAGAACAGAATTTTGTTCAAGCATGAACCAAATCAGACAAATATTTGTAGTTCACAGATCATATTCAGTATAACAGTTATAACACAAATATCTACAGAATTAGCTTTGCTAAAAGCATCTTTCTTTTCCAGAACCAATTTTAGTGTCTACACTGACGCTCAAGTTACCGCCACTAACTGAACAATGACAGGCCTAAATCTGGTCAACTTGTTCCTCTCCCATTCAGGTCAAACAATATTTATACTTTAAGAGTTTCTCCTTTTTTATTTCTTGCTTTAGTGTAAGTTCATTGGCTTTTACTGTTGGGCTTCAGACGGCATTTGTTGCTAAACAAATAATGGTAAATAAAAATAGATGGTTTTTGGACTGAAGGTTTTTGCCCAAAAAACTAAAGCTTGCATAAAATCTAGTTTTTCTTTTCTGACTAAAAAAATTTGGAGCCTAAAGGCTACTGAAAGCATGTTAGGAAGTAACAGGTATATGACAAAAAAAATATTTGTTTTCAGTACACGTCAAGATCCAAATGACTAAAGATGATGATTCATAGAATAGTTACGGTAAAGATCTGTGGAAGTTAACCTGAGGTCAGAGGTGAGTATATTTGAGATATAGTATGGTTTCATACAGTGAAAGACAACCACAATTCTATTGTATTCTCTCGATTGTAGATCGAGAGAATACAGAGAGATGAGCTGTGGTTTGTACAAGGAGGGCTGGTGTGGCAGAGAAGTTGGCAGGAGTGGCTCAGGACATGCATGTCAGATTTTTCAATCCGGCCCAGTCACGAAGAGTAAAAATTATAATGATGTTTTAAAAAGCACGTTTCTAGTCCATTCCTGTGGCAAGTTATGATTTTTTTTTAAAGAAATAGACGAAATGCGCAATTCCGCCACTAGGGGAAGCAAAGGAAAAGCAAAACAGGGGAAACAGCTTATCTCTGCACATGCTAAAAGCAAAACCTAACAGCTCTGTGTCTGAGTAAGATGCAGTTTGGTTCCCCGCGAGCCTCACCGCTGTTATGTTGCTATAAGAATGATCAGAAATGACACCCTAATGACCATAATGTTGTCAAAAAGAAAAGAAGGTTGAAGTGGAGTGCTGAGCTTTCCAGGAAAAATGGACACAGTTTTATTTGTTCACGGAGCTGAATGCTTGGTATGTCAACAGGTCGCAGTGCTCAGAGAAAATAACATTCGGCACCACTATGAGACTCAGAAAAGTTTCACAGTTAAGAAAAGAGAAGATTTACCAACTATTAGCTGGACTGTAGAACACCCGTCTGCATTTACTGCAGCAGTAAATAGAGCAGTGAATGCTACCTTATTGCAAACAAGTTGGAGCAAACATCCAAACCATTTTCGAGTGGTGAACCTACTGAAAAATGCTGATGGCTGCAGAAGTCTTGGGCCCCAAAAAGCAGTCGACCTTTGCCAACATGAGTCTGTCAAGGATTACGATCAGATACAACATCTCTGAGGAGACTTGGGCGGCCAAATGAAGGAATCCAGTCATTTATTGCATATTTGGTCACTATTGATGACAGCACCAACATCACAGATATATACAACTGAGGGTACTTATTAGAAGTGTTGAGGAGACCGTCACAGCGGAGTTTCTTGAGTTGATGGACACAACAACAGCTGATGACATAGTCAGCTCTCTAGTTACTGTGCTGGACGATATTGGAGTGAACTGGTCACATGATGTCAGTCTGGTCACTGATGGCGCTCAATCAAAGATCAGGAAGAAGGCAGGTGATGCCACAAAATTCAGGCAGCAACTAGAAAAAGACTCTTGGACATTTCCTTGTGTTTTGCACACTTGAATGACAGTAAATGTGTTTCTGCTCACGATTTGAATCCTGATATTGATGGTCGGGTGCAGTTTCAGGAGAGAAAGGAGGTTAACTCCAAATTCTTTGTGTTTGCAAGTTTAATTTAGTTTAATTTTTCATTGATTTACACATTTACATTTTAGGAAGGGTGTTTCATTTTTTTCCATAGCCCCTCTTGAGTTTATAATCAGGATTGCTTCAGTGTCAGATGTCAAATATTCAGTCTGTATGAAATTGAATAAACCAATTTTTAAAAGTGAAATGCATTTAATTTGAGATCCTTTGGTCTCTGTGAATGAATGTGTAGTAATAAGTGATTAGGCTGCTATGTTGAGTTAAAAAAAAAAGAAGCTGTTTTTTGCTTTTGTGTTACTGGTCTGGCCCCACTTAGGATCAGACGGGTTGAATGTGGCCCCCGAACCAAAATGAGTTTGACACCCCTGCCATACATTGAGAATGTTCTATTAATGTTACCTTTAATTTATTTTGATGTGAAAAAAACAACAACAGTGGGCTGAACTTTAGGAAACTAAAATGTGAATGGATTTGACTTTAACTTTAGTTTACTTGTTTGTTTGTACACATTTAATGTACTCAATCATCTTGAAAGAAATACAAGGAATCTGGAAAACTTCACCTGCAATGTTCAGTAGGTATTTATCTCTGAGTTGCACTGGTTGAGGTTTTTGCTAAAGATGTCCTGAATCCATTTTAGGTCGGTGAATCGGATTGTTCCAAATGAACCGATATCGACTACGAAGCAGATTGAAAACCCCAAATTATGATGTGAATGGAATTGTTGTTGACATGAATCGTTACACCCCTTCTAATAAGTTATGACTGTACCAAAAGCATTCTTTAACAAGGCATGGTTTACTATTGAGTCAAAAATGTGCCACAGAGGAAGGAAGGAGTGTCCAAGACAGAAGAAAAAATGAAAAGAAAAATAGAACTCACATCTGCTGACCTTTCAAAATAATAGTCTTCTCAAAAAGAAAAGAAGGTTGAAGTGGAGTGCTGAGCTTTCCAGGAAAAATGGACACAGTTTTATTTGTTCACGGAGCTGAATGCTTGGTATGTCAACAGGTCGCAGTGCTCAGAGAAAATAACATTCGGCACCACTATGAGACTCAGAAAAGTTTCACAGTTAAGAAAAGAGAAGATTTACCAACTATTAGCTGGACTGTAGAACACCCGTCTGCATTTACTGCAGCAGTAAATAGAGCAGTGAATGCTACCTTATTGCAAACAAGTTGGAGCAAACATCCAAACCATTTTCGAGTGGTGAACCTACTGAAAAATGCTGATGGCTGCAGAAGTCTTGGGCCCCAAAAAGCAGTCGACCTTTGCCAACATGAGTCTGTCAAGGATTACGATCAGATACAACATCTCTGAGGAGACTTGGGCGGCCAAATGAAGGAATCCAGTCATTTATTGCATATTTGGTCACTATTGATGACAGCACCAACATCACAGATATATACAACTGAGGGTACTTATTAGAAGTGTTGAGGAGACCGTCACAGCGGAGTTTCTTGAGTTGATGGACACAACAACAGCTGATGACATAGTCAGCTCTCTAGTTACTGTGCTGGACGATATTGGAGTGAACTGGTCACATGATGTCAGTCTGGTCACTGATGGCGCTCAATCAAAGATCAGGAAGAAGGCAGGTGATGCCACAAAATTCAGGCAGCAACTAGAAAAAGACTCTTGGACATTTCCTTGTGTTTTGCACACTTGAATGACAGTAAATGTGTTTCTGCTCACGATTTGAATCCTGATATTGATGGTCGGGTGCAGTTTCAGGAGAGAAAGGAGGTTAACTCCAAATTCTTTGTGTTTGCAAGTTTAATTTAGTTTAATTTTTCATTGATTTACACATTTACATTTTAGGAAGGGTGTTTCATTTTTTTCCATAGCCCCTCTTGAGTTTATAATCAGGATTGCTTCAGTGTCAGATGTCAAATATTCAGTCTGTATGAAATTGAATAAACCAATTTTTAAAAGTGAAATGCATTTAATTTGAGATCCTTTGGTCTCTGTGAATGAATGTGTAGTAATAAGTGATTAGGCTGCTATGTTGAGTTAAAAAAAAAAGAAGCTGTTTTTTGCTTTTGTGTTACTGGTCTGGCCCCACTTAGGATCAGACGGGTTGAATGTGGCCCCCGAACCAAAATGAGTTTGACACCCCTGCCATACATTGAGAATGTTCTATTAATGTTACCTTTAATTTATTTTGATGTGAAAAAAACAACAACAGTGGGCTGAACTTTAGGAAACTAAAATGTGAATGGATTTGACTTTAACTTTAGTTTACTTGTTTGTTTGTACACATTTAATGTACTCAATCATCTTGAAAGAAATACAAGGAATCTGGAAAACTTCACCTGCAATGTTCAGTAGGTATTTATCTCTGAGTTGCACTGGTTGAGGTTTTTGCTAAAGATGTCCTGAATCCATTTTAGGTCGGTGAATCGGATTGTTCCAAATGAACCGATATCGACTACGAAGCAGATTGAAAACCCCAAATTATGATGTGAATGGAATTGTTGTTGACATGAATCGTTACACCCCTTCTAATAAGTTATGACTGTACCAAAAGCATTCTTTAACAAGGCATGGTTTACTATTGAGTCAAAAATGTGCCACAGAGGAAGGAAGGAGTGTCCAAGACAGAAGAAAAAATGAAAAGAAAAATAGAACTCACATCTGCTGACCTTTCAAAATAATAGTCTTCTACTATTTGTTTTATTTTTGCTTGTTAAGCGATTAAAGTTGACTCCCCCTCTCAATTACACAACAGTTGGAGGACCGCCCACCTGTGCCTCTCCTTTCCTGTTGTCAGCCTCTGCTTTTTCAGGAAACAGGAGAGTTTAGAGCCGTTGCAGACGGCTAAAAGCGGTTATAGCCCACTTCCAGGCGCTCGGAGGGCTTGTGGCTTCTGAGCATGTCTGCTGAGGAACGGAGGGACGCGGCCGACCACTCCGCGCTGCTCAAGTTCCTATCGGCCGTCTTCTACGCCGCCAGCTCGTTCCTCATCACGGTGGTGAACAAGACTGTGCTGACGAGCTTCAGGTTGGTGTCACGCCGCGTCACTCTTCCGTCTGTCACAGAGCCGGCTCCACGCTCACGCGTGCTCTGTTGTCTGCAGGTTTCCCTCTTACCTGTGTCTGGGAATCGGACAGGTAAATTCCTCCGGGTGTGTGGAGTCATGTGGCAGCGCCTTTGTTAATTTTTAATTTTTTGGGTCCAAAAATGAAAATGTTGTTCTTTCAGATGATCACCACAGTGGTTGTCCTCTATGTGGCCAAAATGAACAAAATGGTGCAATTTCCAGACTTTGATAGAAGCATTTTCTTCAAAGTAAGCTGTTCTTTTTATTTATTAATCAAATGTTTTTACTATCATGAAAACATTTTATTATTTATTAATTAAACGTGGGAGCTTTATTTCTTTTATGAACATATTTATATTTTTAACTGATTTTTTATTTAGAAATATATATTTATTTATTAAATGTATTTTCTTTTATGAAAATTTTCATTTTATTAAATTTTGCATTTTATGGAAATGTTTATCTTGTTTATTTATTTATTACATTGATTTGTTTTATGAAAATATTTATAGTATTTATTAAACTTATATATTTTGTGAAAATATTTATATTTTTTCGCAAACATTACAAATATATCGTTATCCCGATATCAAGTGGTGCAATATGCATATCGCAAAAGACAGAGAAAATTATAATAAATGGTTATCATAAATGTGCTAAATCAATCTTATGGCAGCTTGAAGTATTTAATGAATCAAATAAATCCCTTTATGTTTTTGACCAATCGGATGGACGGCTTCACGTTGTTGACCAATCAGATGGAGCCCTTTTATTGTAGAGTTTGCCTCTTATGTAGACAAGGGTCATTTGAAGTGTAGTTTAAGTCATGTTAACTCTTATTTAAATGAAACTGTTTCTGTGAAAAGGAAATTATGTTATTGGTTGTTCATGTATCACAAATTATATCGTCATCGCAACATTGATCACTGATATCACAAATCGCACATTTTCCTTAAAACTTGCAGCCCAATTATTTATTAATCAAATAGATTTATTTTATGAAAAAATTTATATTATTAAATAGATTTATTTTATGAAAATATGTATATTATTTATTTATTTAATTGATTTATTTTATGAACATACAGTATGTATATCATTAAATGGATTTATTTTATGAAAATATGTATATTAAATAGATTTATTTTACAAAAATATGTATATTATTTATTTATTTAATTTATTTATTTTATGAACATACAGTATGTATATCATTAAATGGATTTATTTTATGAAAATATTTCTGTTTATTGGGCAGATTTTCCCTCTCCCCCTGCTGTATGTTGGAAACCATGTAACAGGACTAGGAAGCACCAAAAAACTCAGGTTACAAAATGCGACTTATTTAAACAGAGCATTCATGTTCAGGTTGAATTGTCACAGAGGTCACCCATTTGTCTTCCTTTAAAAACTTTTTTTTACAGTTTGCCCATGTTTACGGTGCTAAGGAAGTTCACTATTCTGATGACAATGCTATTGGAAGCATACATGCTAAGGTAAAACGTTTTTTTTGGCCATTATTTGGTAATCTGACGTTAAGACAAGGACAAAGCTGTACCGAAAGAAATATAAAAGAATTGTATCCATATTTGATGACTCTTAGTTGTTCTTTTTTTGTTTTAGAAAAACATTTCCAAGGCGCATCGTTTGCTGTGTTGTGGCAATAATGTTTGGTGCCCTGGTTGCTGCAAGGTAAACGTCCTGGCAAGGACTTGAATTGTTAATATTGTTATTATTATATTGAACATATAGGATGCCATAATGTTTTCCTCCATCCCATTCAGCTCGGACCTGGCCTTTGATGTGGGGGGATACACATTCATCCTTCTTAACGATGCTTTCACCGCAGCATACGGAGTGTTCACCAAGAAGAAACTTGGCGATCAGGTTGCTGTGTCTGTGACTTAACCTATTCAGTCGTTGAGCTTCGAGTTCGGAAATTCAGAGTAGTTTTAGACTTTAGATGGTAAAAAGTCTCTTTGATGTCACCTAAAGCTCCCAAAATCTTGGAGTCTTGGAATGGATTCCTTATTGGCTTATGGGTTTTTCCTTTATATCTCATGGTTTGATCAATTAGAAAAGGGAGAAGGCATCGTAGCATGCTACATGAGGAACACTCAAAATGTTTATAGCATCGTTTATTTGCTTTTTCTCATTTTTCTACTTAAAACCTGAGTATTTAAATATTTTCTCTTCTGTTATTTTATTCTCTTTAGCAGATCCGAATAGGTAAAAGTCAGGAGTAGATGCAGAATAAAAGTGTGACATCATTCATTTCAAGTTGATTTCCTATCCATGAGGAAGAAAATCTGCTAGGTATATTCATAGTCGTTCCATTGGTTTAACAGCAGCTTCTAAAACCGCCAAAGCAAGAAGCAAACCACACATAAAGAGGGTGGATGTATAAATAATTTTATTAAAAATCACGTCTTTGCAAGCTGGGTTAATTAAAAAAAAAAAAAAAAAAAGGTTGCAGCTCCGAATACCCTCAAACTGATGAGGTGCAGAAAGATTTAGAATCCCTTTAAAACAATAGATTGTAGATTTGTTTTTTGTCATCTGGCACTATCACTTCCTTAGGCCTAATGTGTAAAAATACCTTAAAATCTGTACAAGCGTTAAGTGCTTGATCACATATCAAAAGTATAAGTGATCATTAAAGAATTCTAAAAAATAATCAGATCTTACTATTGGACTCTGAAAACCAGGCGCTAAGAGTCTTTGTCAAAAGTTTATTGGGAACTTTATCCTCCAAAGTTCTTGACTAACTTTGTATTGTTTTTTATTTTAATTAGGAAAAACAAAAAGGTGTGGACAAGACTGAATATTAAACTAAACGCGTTTGTAGAAGGGGTTGCTGTACTTTTTTCTATTTGTTTTTCAGTTTACACCCTTTTAAGTAAACAGACTTTGTTAAAGGGATTGTTAAGCATTTTATACAAGTAACAGTTTTACTTTTCTTTTCTAACACAGCAGCTAAAGTCCTGGTTAACCAAGACGGCATTTTTGGTCTAATATGTGAAATGTTTTCTTTGTTTCTGTTTAGGCACTGGGGAAGTATGGTGTCTTATTTTACAATGCACTTCTCCTCGTCATCCCTACTCTCTTGGCAAGTGCGGTGACTGGTGATTTACACAAGGTACAAACAACCAAAATGCCTTGTTTACCGCCCAGCCGAGGGCTCGTCTCACTTATGCACGCTCTGGTTTTCATCAACAGGCAGTTGCATTTGAGGACTGGGGAAAAACCGCATTTGTCTTGTGTTTTCTCATTTCCTGCATCATGGGGTGAGCCATTGTACTTAAGTTTGAGTACTTTCGTTAGTGGCCACAGTCAAATATAGGTTGCAGTTTTGTTCATGTTCGTGCTTTAAGTCTATGCAGGAAGTAAAGACTTGTGTTTTTGCAGGTTTGTGTTGATGTACTCCATAGTTCTGTGCAGCTATTATAACTCGGCGCTTACTACCACTGTGGTCGGGGCAATAAAGGTAAGAACATACTGATAAGACCACAGCACACAAATTATGCACATATATTTAAGGACCAAGTTTACATTTACAGGGCACCAAACATAATATAGAATATTTTCTTAAATTATTGGATTTTAAAGATCATGATTACTAAAAACAGTTATAGAACTGGCTGATGTTTGGGTGGGAGACCTTTACTGCTGCAGGAAAACATTTGGCTTTATTTCCCTTTAATATATTACATTTATAAAAACCTAAGTACATCCAAACATTCACTAAGCTCTGCTCCTCCGTTTCAGAATGTTGCTGTTGCATATATTGGCATCTTTGTTGGGGGAGACTATCTGTTCTCTTGGACAAATTTCCTCGGACTCACTATCTGGTAAACGTTTGTTCCACTTAGTTCTTTGCACTTTTTCCTCTTCTTTCATTCTTTTGAGAGCAGTTGAGAGGCAGACGGCTGGTTAAAAGTATAAAAGTGCGCACAAGGTCACACCTTTCTTGTCTGTAATATTTTGCTGAGATTAGGTTCTAAAAGGGCAAATGCTATACGTGCAATAGTTGGAGCCAGATTCAGTCTCATTTGTAATTGTGGACATCCCTAAGCCCCCCCCCCCCCTTTTTTTTTGTGTGTGTGTGTGTGGGGGGTCCTTATCGAGAAGGAGGGTGTTAGGGTAGGGGTGCCCAATTTAGCTTAGTCTGTTTAGTTTAGTTCAGCAATTACTTATTGTATTTTATGACGGATTTTATGTTCTAATACAATTGCGGATATAAAGGCCATTGAGACGACTATAGCTAAAATTATGGGCTACATAAGTCAAATTGAATTGAATTGAAATATGTCCAATTTGCAGTGTTTAGAGTGTATATTATGAAATGGATCAACTGTATTTGCATATGTTTATTTATATGGGACTGGATTTGGATTTGTTGGTTCCAGACTCCTCCCTCAAAATCTGTGCTCACCTGCAGCCTCTTAGCTTTTTGGATATTAAGAGGGAGAAGGAAAGCATTTTTTTGAAACAGCAAATGATTGCAACTTCTGTCGTTTGAATGAAATACTTCTTTTTTTTTTTCACAAAGAGGAAGTTAATGAGTATTTTTGCCGAAAGGAGTTGGAACCCACCCTCCTCCCTCAAGGGCTGCTGTGGCTACAACAACTATTTAGAGACTTGCACATCTCATAAAATTAAAATATAGTGAAAAAGTTTCATATTCTTTACATTTATGGCACTCCTAAATGAGTAGTTTGATTATGGCAAATGGAGGATAAAGTCTCATAAAGCAGAGGATTTACATCTGAAGATGGTTTATTTCAAGCAATCAAAGCAGAAATAATACAAAAGCAAGACAAACAACAGAAATGTATATCTATCTAAGGATATATCAGACATAGTCATAAAATTGATCAGACATCCACGTTCTCATACACTAGTAAATCATTAAATTATGACTCAATCATAGATTTTGCCAATTATTCCTGGTACTCCTCCATCTTTTCCTACCACATATAGCTTGTTTAGGAATTGGGTCATTTGACTTGTGAATGGTGTGGATGACTGTCCTTGCGGCTGTAGTCTATTGACCCACAGACTCGGGTTGTGTCCGAATTCCTTCACAACTCACGACTTTGTGCACTAATTAGCATGTTTTCAATTTTGTAATGCTGTCCGAATCTACAATTTCCCAGAAGTCTCTGCAGAAAAAAAACAATGTGCATCGATGCTCACTGGACTGGCGAATATAGACCACAATGCATTGTGACCAAACACTTTTTCATGTAAAAGTAATGCATTTTAATTTATTTATAAATCATCCACGTTTTTCAGAACAGTCATCATACAAAACCTATTCAGTAATGTGTTTTTCGCCCCACAAAATCTGTGACGATATATTTGCCATTAAAAAAAAAAAGTTGTGATCATAGTGTCCAAATATCTTTCACAAAATTCTAATTTTTTGATATATTAAGACAATTTCAATTTTTGTGTAGTGATTGAATTTCACTTTTGGAACTGCTAAAGCTGAACTTTATGGCTTTTTTGTAAAAATATTTACCTGTACTGGTTGACTGCCTAAAAACTACTTTAGTAGAGTATAAATACGCTATGTAATCACTGAATTGTAAATTTCTTTGCTTTGCAGTATGTCAGGAGGACTGGTGTATTCTTATCTGACATTTAGCACCAGTAAATCCTCTGGAAGTGACTCTGGAGACGCACAAGAGCAGAAGATCCACATAACCGAGGATTCACCCAGGAAGCACTGAGCCAGCAATGCCTGCATTTACCACTAGGTGGTGCTGTTTTTCTCCATATTGGGGAATCCTATATATCCAAAATTTTAAACTTGGTTTTTACTTGTAGAATTTTCAAATTCACAGATCTGTTGACAGAAAAAGACGACGATGGGTCAGATTCTGTGAATATTTATTACAATGACAGAGCAGTGTGGACAGCCTGACTGAATCATAACTGTAACATGTGGAATAAAATGACTATAAAGGTAAGCAGTGTTATCTAACCAACAAGGAAACTGCTGCAGGATGTTAGCAGAGGCACAAACCCAAACTACAATTAAATCTCCAAAGCTTTCTGTAAATAGTGTGCACACAAACACTACATTTATATATTAAAATGACTTTTTCTAAAACACAAGACAAGAGCTTGGGGATTATAGTTTCCAAATGTATCAGGGTACTACGGCTGTTTTTTTTTTTGTTTATCTGCGTTTTGTCTTCCAGTTGATCCCAGCATCTTTTTCACACCAGATTTAGATTATAACCAGAAAGATGCAAAAGTTTTTGTACGGTCAGTTTCAAAAGAAGTAGCGTTATAAAATAAAAAGTTTGGGGAATTTCCCTCCACTGCACAAATCCGGTTCCAGATAACGGTGCCACTCTCCTGCAAACAAAACTAGTTCTCACTGCCTCCTTTCTTTTTTTACACATGATACAGGTTAGAAGTGCTTCGTCAAGACAGGACAAACACCTGAATTCATTCGGCAGATCATCAAAAAAAACCAAAAAACATCTGTTCTTCCCTTTAAAGAAGGATCCCAGCACCTCAAAATGTCAGCAGAGAGGAAGGTTTGTCGTCAGCGCCAAACCCAGTCTGCCACCTTTTAATATAAAAGTTGACATCTCCTATAAAACATTGGTGATTATGGTAGGTGGTGGTGGGGGTCTTCACAATGAAAACAGACTCTGAACAAGTATGAAAAACAATTTACAGGTCGTACAAAACATGAAAAAGTGTCCAGAGTTGTTGGGTTTTTTTTTTTTTTTGCCTGATCTGGTTTGCATCCTCAACCCTTCTTAAAAAAGTTTAAAAAAAAAATCAAAAGACAAGGATGTCAGACTTCTTCCCACCTCTACCTTCTTAAAGTTGAGAACCAGGGAGAGAAAAACAAAACAATTCTGTCCGTTTGAACGTCACAGATCTTTGCCGTCTGACCACACCCTGCATCCTTCTGTCCGAGCTTCATCCACATAAACAGCCACACACTCTCGCTTCGTCCTCAAAATATACTTAAACTCGTTACCAAAGTGCAAATGAAACAGTTTAAAAACATAAGATTCTTTCTTTGCCTTTAGAAGGCAAGAGAAAAGAAAGACATTCTTCATATTGTCAAACCCTATAATTATAGCAGCCTAAAAGGATAAAATGAAAGCTCAGTAAGGTGCTTTAGCTTGTGCCTTCCTGGTGCTGTGAGGGGGACTGATGTCGCCGAGCAAACTAAACTAGTCGCTGATCTGCGCTCGAGACAACTTTTAGTAACCGCACGCGCCGCAGGAAGGCTGACTGGAGACGGGAAGCGTGGCCCGGTTCAGGCTGACAGGTTGTTGGCCAGCTCGATGAGAGCCAGAGCGCCGTGGAGACGCTCCCGTTGCTCCTGGAGACGGCGCCTCGCCGCCCCACCCTGGCTGCCCTTCTCTTCCTCCACGGACACCTCTTCTTCCTCGTTCTCTTCATCCGACTGGGTGAACTCCATGGGATCCTGCTGCTCTTGGTCCTGTGCTCTGGCTTTGCTCTGCGGCTTGACCTTGCAGGTTGTAGGCGCGCGCTGCTCACGGGTCTGCCAGTATCTGGAGGAAGCACAAAGATGTTTTTCGTTTTCTAGGACATAGTTTCTGCAGAGCAGCAGCAGCAGCTCTTTAGAAATTCAAATCTCAGTTTTTGCTGAAAGCTCTTGCTAGCTTACAGCCCCTCGCACCCCCATCCCAACATTATCAGTCCAATAAAAATGGCTCAGAGGAGGAAAACCACCATTTACGTAATGGATTCTCTGCTGTGCATCCAAAGGGGGCGGAGCAGAGTTTCTAAGTCATAAAAAGCTCTTTTTCCATTTTTTCTTCTGCTCCTGATTCACAAAGACTTGAATAAAGGGCTTCGTTTTCTTTAATACAAATCCTCCATCATGAGAAAATGCTACAAACACCATTTTCCTTGGAGTGATTCTGAGAGTTGTCTGTGTTTGCTAATGCACTTCTACATTCACTTACTTTGCCAGCCACTCTGCCACAGCCTTGTTATCTGCAGACTGAGCCTTCCCCGGGCCCACCTTTGGCTCCTCCCTGTTCAGGCGAGAGAAGGGGTGTTTGGGGCAGTGACGGTTGGCGTGTGTGAAGCGACTTCCACATCCTGTAGAGAGAAACAGCACGAAGAAACGCAGCAAGTTAGACAATGATTTAGAGTTCTGCACTTCTCTTTCATTCAACCCAAGCAAAGGTTTGCTTTAAGGAAGTGTTATACACTAAATAAAGCTATGGTTTTAATCACAAACATTCATGTCACTAGAGTGCTTTGCTTTTTTGGGTACTTTCCAAATGGAACTGGGCCTCTGGAAACTACCCAACACTGACTTCCAAGTATTTTTTTTTTAATATTCACCAGGTTTCTCCCACCATAAAAACAAACAGAAAAAGGACCTTTCTCTGAGCAGACGAAGGGCTTTTCGCCCGTGTGCAGCCTCTGGTGTGTCTTCAGCTGACCGCTCTGCACAAACGCCTTCCCGCAGTTTGGGTAGTCACACATGTACGGCCTCTCTCCTGAAATCAAAGGAGTGTGTCGTTAGGGTCGATGTTGTTGAGAAAATGTTTTTAAACTGCTTTTAAAGTGAGGATCCGTCCTTTTTCTTATCCGAGTTGAGCTGCGACCACTTTTACAGTGTTTTGACAATTCAGGCTTTTTCTTTCTTTCTAAAGTTTTTACTCAAATTGGGAATAGATGTCATGCGATTGCTGATGGTAGTGGGGTTTCTTTTTAGTGTCACCTGGGTTTTCCCAGTCTTTGCTCGTCAGCCACCCCACCTGTGTGCGTCCTCTTGTGAGCCTGCAGGGACTTCTCTCTGGGGAACACGCGGTTGCAAATGTTGCAGCGAATCCGACTGGATGAGGTTTCCCCCTCGCTTATCAGCTCCCGGACCGTGTCCGCTCGAGGACGGCCCCTGCGGATACCATCCTGACAGCAGAAATAGGCGCACATTAAAAGCAGGGTTCAAAATTGTGTATCCATAGAAACAGAGAGACGTCATCATTGAAGTATTTGTTATGAATATGGTGTGATGGATGCGTCTCCAGCCCTGTTTTGTAGCTAACCCTTCTTCAGTGATTGCTGATTGGCTGGATTAAGTGAGCCCAGTTTCTGATTGACTGAACACACCTGATCCAGTCGAGAAGCAATTAGGTTAGCTCCAAAACAAGTAGGGCTCACGAGGAACAGGGTTAAAGACCACTGAAAACTGCAGGAATGGAAATATTACTTATTTCTATATTTTACATACGTAATAAAAATGCCCTTTTTCTTAAAAGTACCACTTGGAGACGAACCTCATAATGAGGGAAAGTCTATTTGGGTTGCCAAAATCTTAATTGCCAGAAAGCTACAAGATTCCCTTTTCTGGAATTCTGGTCCGCAACAGGTGCTCTTTATTCTAAAACTGTAATCTAAAAATTAAAGTCAATAGCTAAAAAATCTTTGCACCAAACTATTCAGTACTGCTGCTTATTACAAAAACACGTTACTTACAGATGTGGCACAATTTCAAGGGGTAATAACAATAATTTAAAATGTAATACTACCTAAATAATTGCCAAAAACATTTCTTTATTTACTTTTTTAGCTGTTCAAAATTATTTTGCACATTTGTGACTGACTTATTTATATGTTTGCATTAACAGACAGTGTAAATTGATAGTTTTGTACTGGACCTAATGTTTACAATAAAGTTTTTTTGGAGATTTTTTTTATTCCTTAACTTCCGGTAATTTTTTGGCGCGCAGCTCCACGTCACGCCCGAGCAGCTGCTCCAAAAGCAGGAAGTAACTGGGGTTTAAAAATCCAGCGTCACACCCTAATGCGCGGGCGTTTTTTAAATGACTGCTTACCGGCCATGTTGCCTTGATCCAATAGAATAAAAGTAACTTTAAAAAACACAAACTTAACAGAATTTCAAAAAATCTAAATATGATTAATCTGTGAGTTTTTAAGATACATTTGTGATTATTTTGTCATCAAAGATTATTGTTGTCATAGCATGTGACATATACTTATAGTAAAGTTTTATTAATTATGCACTGCAGCAGACATTATGAAAATGTATGATATTATTGTTTTATTCTTTTTAAATGAATTAAACTATAAACATGATGGACAATTCTGCAACACTGCACAGCTTGGACAACATAAAAGAGTGTCATACCTTGATTTGGTCAGGCGACGGAGCCGTGTCCGCTTCCCGGGCCATCTGCGTCCCTGTCGGGGAGGCAGCTCCGTTGACAGAGCCCGGGCTCAGGGTCACATTGTGGGCGTTCTCTCCCCATTTCCACGGGTAGACCATGAAGTCACTGAAGCCTGGGCTCGTTGGCATCAAAGCGTCTGCTTTCTTGGGCTTGATCGGGGTCGTCTTGATAACAGAAACCAAAACCCTTTTCGGGGAATCGTCGCAGAAAATTACCCGGGAATGTTTCGTATCTGCCATCGTGTGATTCTAGAAAACACGCAGATGGCCACAAAGAACAAAACTGTAATGATTTTTTGCGGATTGGAACAAAATGTCGATTAACATAAACTAGCTATATATATTCAGTCCAGGGTAGTTTATTCTTCATTTCGCAGGAAGAAAAGATAAAAAGCTAACATACACCTGCGAAATAAAAATAAAGTAGTCCGTAAAGTGGTTCCTTTCAAACCACAGTGGGTTGGCTGGACTGACCTGTATGCTCACACAAGAACGTTGTCCCGCGTTGCAAAATCGCGCCTGTCTGGTAAACTAACCAATGACGGGCGCGTATCTGATACCACGTGTTTAAGGCAACGAATGGTAGCGTCTCAACGGCCAACATGCAATCCTTCGGCTAATAGAAAGAATAGGAAGTGCTCTGTGTGAAGTGATTGGCTGAAACGTCCTGACCAATCAAATGCATGCGCGCCTCAGAAGATTGACAGCAACATTAGCCAATGAAAGCAAGCGGACTGTTCGGCGGAGCCAACAACTGAAAAGGGCGGTTGATTTAGCTTTACGCTGTACCAGATGGCCTTTTCCCGCGCTGAGTGATCTGTTTATGTTTTATCGTTTTAAAGGGAAACGAAAGGACCCAGAGGCGCCAAAGTTACGTAATCGTTTTAGGTCAAAAACAAAAGGATGCATTGTATAAAAACCATCTGAATAATATTAACAGTAATATTGAGAAATAATGTTAAACGTTTGTCTTATTTAATTAAAAAAATCCATGGCAATAGGTTTTCTATTCTCTTGAAATTTTTCAAAAACAGTAAATGTGTTTAACTTTAAAAAATGGCCACATGTGTTATATGAGTGCATAATCTTAAGTTCAAATAAAACACAAAAAAGCAATTCAATTCTTTACATACTAAAATACTAAACTAAACATTGACTCTTTTAATTTCTTGTTACATCAACATTAAACACACGTACTTTCCATTGTGACCACTAGAGGGAGTTAAGTCTTCTTTGATAGATTACCCTTTTGCAACTTTCTGAACCTGCATGGTTATTATTTAAACTGAAGAAAACGTAAAAATTAAACCATTTTTTGTCCCCATGCCAATTTAGACAAAGAAAAAATTGCTTTTAGACCATGCTAATATGTGCTATGTGTCAATTTGAGCATTGATTTATTTGCAAAGACATTTATTAACACATTAAAGGTGGGTTCTAAATCTCTTTTCTATTATGTTCCCCTGTGAGGCAGCTTCAAATAAAGGACTTTTTATTTGCAAAGGCATCTACAGAATCACAAAGGGCTTCTGCAGCAGTGTACAACACTAAACACAATAAATAAATGGTAGTTGTAAATAGGAATGGCAGATTTAAAACCAATAGGGACTGGAAAAGGAAAACTATAAAAGTGGGAGACATTTAAGTTGTAAATAGATACATACAGCACAGCACTATGTCTAATTTATTAAATGTGTCCAGTTTAAGGATCTATCAGACATTTTAAGCTACAGACCAGTAAAGAAGGGAAACAACTTTGTTGTAAACGTCATTGTAAAATATTGATTGTTAGAAGAATAACCATTGCACAATTGCTCTGGCTCTAAAGATGACTGGGTCTGAGGGGACCCTATGCAACCTGGGGTTCCAGAGCCATATGCATCTCTTGTGTCTTAATTGTGGCTCTGAAGTGAAATGCTAAAAATTTAAATGAATATTATATTTAAAGTTTATATAGAGTAACTTGCTGTAGTTGGTTAAGTTTTGTGATTTATGCCAAGATCTTTAAGATGAGGTTATTTTTTTTTAAAATAAATAAACTGTGTAGGTTAGTATTATTATTATTATTATTATTATTATTACAAAGGCTGACATTACACTAAATAAAGAGTAACTGAGCTCTTCCACTCCTCCAAAGTACACACGTCAGATAGCTGAGCAAAATGATAGCTGTTAAAGTGGTTTGTTTACAGACTAATTCAAACCACAATTTGATATAATCTCCTGCACAACAGTAGTTGCTGTTCAGAGGCAAAGTCCTAAAAGTATATAACTTTATTTACATAATATAGATTTTTTTTAAATTTGGGATCCTGAACCGATGTCATGTTTATATTCAATACTAATAAGATTAAAAAGGATGAGGGTGTACCTAAGATGACATGACTTGACATGGCTTTATTGCATTTGTAATCTAAGTAAGGAAGCTACAACAGGAGGATCTTATTTGACACAGAATGTTTTATGTTTTAAAAGAAGCTTGTATTTGTTGTTTATAAAAGTATACCACATTTAAATTGTTATAAATTAATTTTTTCTAAACAGAGAAGTGGGGCTTTTGTAGTACAGACCTCAGCCCTGTAACATGTTTGATTTCATAAGTAACCCCTGGGATTTAGTTAAGAAAAAAAAACGGTTTTGTCTTTTGAAAAGAAAATCTATTACAAACATGAGTTTAAAATAAAATTGTTATCAATTTTTTTTCAGACTGTGATGTTTTACATTTGAGGTGTCTTGACGAACCCGTATTTAATAAACTTTGACAGTTATGAATAGAACAGATGCAAAATAATGGGACACAGTAACCTCCATACACTTTATAAGTTTTTTTGCCTCCTATATGTGTTCCCTAATTGAAACATATTCTGGGATGTTTATATACAGGTATATGTTTTTAATTTTATTGCTCAGACCTTTATTTTAAATATAGACCTGTGTCGGTTAGGATCACACAGTTCAGACAAGCAGGAAAAAAAAGCCCCAAAATAAGGCCAAGCCTGCAAAACGGATATTGATTATGGGGGAGCCAATTAACGAGCCTAGGGGCGTGGCCAAGGCCATTTAAAACCAGTCTGCGACGCACGCGGCGGCTTGAGCCGTGTGGCACAAAGATTCGCTCCGCTTCGCATTTGTGTTCTCTTCCTGCAGCTTGCCGCCAAAACGGTGTTTATCTGCTTCCATGAGATATGTTCGTTACAAACGAGTGCAGCTCCGCGCGCTGACCGCCCTGACCTTTGCTCCCGTCCAGCAGGTGAACATGCTGCCGGACGCCTTCGGGTGCGCGGTGGCCAACCGCTTTGGGGACCTTCTGGACGACGAGGCCGACCCACTCGACCTTCTAAGTCGAGTGGAATCACTGAAGGATAAAAAGAAGAGGAAGGAGGAAGAGGAGAGGAAGAACAGGCAGAAGAAACCAGGTCAAAAGGAGACGCAGAGGAACAGGCGCGTCCCGCCCGCGTTGGATGTTCAAGACCTGGTTCCAGGTGAGCGCAGAGCATGCTGGGGGATCACTGCAACACATGGGTGACGACATTGTCCAGTTTCTACACTGGAGAGTTCTGGCAGGAGTGACCCACTGCAAAGGCCTTCAGCTGAGGAGGAAGAGGAGGAGGAGGAGGAGGATGCGCAGTCAGCCAGCTGCTGCTGGATCTTTTCCAGACCTTTCCATTTTTATGCTTTAAAAAATATTTATCATATAAATCCCATAAGCAATGGTCACTTTCTCATCATTTTAGTCTCAATTCCCAACTGAGGTTGGTCATTTTTATGGGCTCATTGACTTAAACTGAAATGTTGTAGGTTTTTGTCTGGAGTTGAAAAAAGTAAATATTCTGAAGGGTTTTGAGGACTAATGATGTTGGAGGAAGGGGAGGACTGATGAGGAATATGACACTTTAAATTTAAGAAGCAATAGAAAATATTGCGTTGCTATAATTGATATCAGTTAAGTTAATACATTTATGGCTGAGGTGCCCCTAGAGGTTTTGACATCCCTGCTGACATAAAGAAGTCTGTTTTTGCTCCCTTCAGAATCCACAGATTTTAAATGCAATGAAAAACTTGGTTTAAAAAAAACCGAGTTTGATTAATCTGTTTTACGCGTTTGAAGCAAATATCATCTTGTGCTTCAGTCGCTGACAAATACATTTGTATATGTCAAGCAAGAAATTCATGTTTATGTTTTGGCAAACGGCAAAAGTACAAAAAATGATGGCTCACCAAAGTAGATCTAATGTTTGACAAAATGTAATTTTTTTTTGTGTGTGTGGTGTTAAAAGTATTTTTTTCGTACATTGGCTGCACTGGGATGATCCTGTGACGAGAAGTCTTCTATTTTTAAAGGATATCAGACGAGCTTCTGTGAAAAATGAACAAGAATTTTTAGATTTTGAGATAATGCTTGATTCTCTTGTATTAATGTTTTTATTCAACCAAAAAATAAATATAATTCATACTTATTGAAAAAAAACTTTAATGAACAGGAAACTATCAAATTAACCTAAAAGGGTAAAGTTAAACTTTGCATCTCCCACTTTTGATCCTTAAATATAGGCCCAAATGGCTTTTCTTTCTTTTCTTTTTTTTTTACTGGAAAGGTCGCAGGCCCCCCTGATTTAAAGCATCCTCACATAAAAACATAACGGCGGCTGTGACTGACCCCCCCCCCCCCCCCCCCCCCCCCCCTCCTGCAGCCACAAAAACAAAGATTAGGATAAAACCTTCAGAGAAGATTTAATTCAGCAGAAGGCAACGCGTCTGTTTAGGAATGGGAGCTCGGTGGTGGTTACATCCACATGCAGTCAAATCAGAAGATGACCCGCTCCCCTTTGTGTTCTCAGTGCATAAGCAGCAGGCGTATCCTGCCCCTCTGCCTGAACGCCGGGACGGTGGAGACGAGGCCCAGAGGGGCACAAAGAGGGCTGCTGCTGGACCGCGGAGGGGCAATAAAGAACACCCACTGCAGCCTTTCATCATGAAGTATGTGATTCAGCCTGAGCTTTTGTAGCTTTATAGATGATTGTTTAATTTGAACAATGATTTCAAATGGAACGTCCTGCTGCAACACTGGTTTTGCTGTCGCTCCTGCTTGGTTGCTTGTTAGGACTTGCTGCAGGAGATGGAGTTGCTGCCTGCAGGTTTGTTAGTTGCAGGATCTATTCTTGCCTGTAAAGGATGTTTTCGGGCAAGGCACCTAACCCTACTTTATCCCCACTTTTTTCCCCCTAAAGTCTCTGGATAAAATTGCCTTCAACATGATGAGTAACAACAAAAATGATGCTGAATGAGTCAGCTGGGTTTGTGTAACTCTGTAGCTGCCACCGGAACATACTGAGCATCGATCTCATTGCAGGCCCTCCCATAATGATGACTCTGACATCAGGGACAGAGGGGGGAGCAGAGGGAGAAGAGGAGCGAGGGGAGGACTCACGAGGAGCTCTGACACTTTCAATTTAAGAGGCAAGAGAGAGTTTGATCGGCACAGCAGCACGTGAGTTACCCTGTTCAGGCCACAGCCCATTAAAAAGAAGACACATTCAGTTAATTTTAGTTCCAATTTGAAATGTTGCAGAGGTCTGTCTGTAGAGGGGAAGAGAGGAGGTCGAGGACCTTGGAACTGGGGCTGTGTGGATGAAGCTGGCAGGTAAGTGAACTTCACCTTTGACCTTTGCACGGTACCTTAAAGACTCAAACTTAAATGGAGATTTTGGTGTTTTCAACATGTTCATGTGGCATTTTCTTCCTGGTGGACACTTGGAAAGGAAATTTAGCTTAAAATTGAATTTCTGAGTAGTTTTTATGTAAATCATTGTGATTCAGGAGCAGACAAGAAAATACCGGGGGGGGCGGCAGGCCACAAGCTTCCTGCTCCGCTCCATTCTGATGCATGTACACGTAGAAGAGTAGATCCGTGGACGTCTGAGCTCCAGGACTGTTAGCGGGACTTTTAAAGAAAGGATCAGCAGATGAACAACTTTTCTAACAGATGAAAACATTTAAAAGCATAAAAGCATACTTGTGTTTTAAAAGAGCAAAACATTCCAAAGGTAAATATTAGATCTTAGTTTAAATCAGGTTCTGGGCAAACTGCGGGCCGGATTCGGCCTGCCTCCATGTTTGGTCCGGCCCACTGAACGATATCAGAGACCCATGTTTTTGTTTTTTATTTTTTATTAAATCTGGCCACACGATCAAGAAGCGTTTTGAACGTGACATTTTATTCCACCATTTTGCAGTCTGTGCTCGATCATGAAAACCCTCTAAAATCCCCGTCAAATAGAACAGAAGACTGTATTCCCTTTCTATGTCATGGTTCATCTTTCCTGTTTTAGCTCATTCTTTTAAAGCGATTATGCTTCCTTTTTTTCAACAGTGCACCCTGTTCTGTGTCTTGATTGGCTGGAGACCTTGTCACACACTTTCCTCTGTGCCGTGTCTCCTGTACAGAAACGCAGAGCTCTTCAGATCCACAGAAATCTGTGATCGCAATCAGATCTTTGTTTTTATTCTAAGATCCTGGACTCAATTTCTATGAAGGTTTGAAGTTTGAGAATTTAAACAAGAGAAAAGGGTGAAAATGTTCATGTCTGTCTGAGAAAAATGTATAAAGTGAACAGTGAGTAGTTTTACTGAAATAAACGTAATATTTACGTAATATTTGCTTGGCTGCAGCAGAAGACATTTTCTTTTTACTGGATGAGAAACAGACGTGCAGGACGCAGCTCAGCTGCCTAGTTTTAGCGCAAACTGAGACGTGAGGAGCTGCAGCCCTCAAAGTGTCAGCGGGAAAATGACGGGAGAGGATCTACTATTTCCTTTTTCTTTTTAATGTATCAGTGTATTTATTTCTGACATTTTCATTTTGTCTTTGAAAATCAGTTATTTGGTCATTTTTTAATTTCATAAATAGTGTTATTTATTTTATTAAAAGGATCATGAATCAATAAAACTTTATTATAGGGCTTTACAATAGAAGAACGATAAAAGAAGTTTAAATTTTTAAAGGAAAAGACTTATTGTGGCCCTCAAGAGAAATTTTGGGGACTCTGCTCTAGCATCCATGTGGTGTTGGAACATTTGTTTTTCATTCTTCCGAATTGCAGGCAACCAAGTTGAGAAACTCCACTGATATATAAACTACTGTGAACTCAATATTTGTCATTGTAGATCCTCCTTCCCATGTCTCGCTCTATAATGCCCCAGCATTTAGAGGTGCTTTCAAGTTTGACAGTTCTGCTAAACAAATGTGACATTTACCCTACAAAACATAAAATGATTAATTTTAAGTAGTCAGTTTGAAATGGAATTGTATTTTTTTAGATCAAGCGGAAACTGACAGGACCAGAGGGGACAAAAATCATAAAACACTATTAAAACTATAAAATAATTCCACAAATCTAACTGAAACGCCACGTCCAACCCCTTTAGGAAAGATTCAGTGAAAAACGTCAAACACAGGTGGGCGGGGAAACCGGGGGTGTGCGAGAATCATCAAACAGCTGGAAGCTGGGTATCTGGTGCATGAAAAATTGTTTATTTTTTCCTTCCTACTCTGTTAAACTCACCGCTGGACTGATTTTGGCACCAAAGTGACAGAAATGTAACCAAGAAAATCTGCCATATTTTTAGAGTAAAATACTCTTTAAAATAAAAGATGGCTTAGGCTCATAAAACTAACTATATATTTTTATCGTATCATTTTGGCAGGACATAAGATGGCTCTGGGAGTTTTTAACAGACGGGTCTAGTGTTCAAACTCTGTGCAGAGCTGTGCTGTCCTCTTGACTCCTTCCCTCTGTGTTCATATCATGTTTGTGAACGCTGTGTTTTGTTTTCACATGTTCTCAATTGGAAACTAATCCTTTGACACAAAAATATTAGTTTGTCTAGTTAAAGGGATGGTAAGTATGTATTTATGCAGTTTATCATCATCAGACTAAAGTATAAACTTCGATGCTGTTTGTTAAAGTGAACTGATGGAGGTGACGCCTGAAGCTGCCAGGAAATCCGAGGATCCCCAAACCTCTCTGGAGGAGGAGAACCTCAGTTTGTAAGTTAATGCATGAATCCAACAAATGAACATTTGCTTTAACTTTTAGTTGTGTACAATAAACTGAACCAATTGCATTTTTGTCTTCATTGCCAAATTAAGAAATTTTATGCAATTTAAAGCCTCCTCCTGTTTCAATTTAACACCAAAGCTTTGTCTGAAGTGTTTATCATTGTTTAGGCAAATGCAAACATCTGAAGAATTCAGACAACACCAACTGACTGTTGGAGTTTGTCATCAATTCTGATAGGGAAACAGAGGAGGACAAAGAGATGGTGGTCCAAGTTGCCATGGAGATGACCCTGGATGAATGGAAAGCCATGCAGGAGATGAATCGTCCCAAAGCAGAGTTTAATATCCGCAAAGCGGTTGACAAGATTCCATCCAAAGCTAAGGTTATCCACCAGTCCAAGAATCCGGAGGCAAGAAAACGCTTTGGTCATTTAATGAGAACAGCTGTTCACAGGAGCTCGGCTCAGTGTGGTTACAGTCGAGACGACCTCCTCAGACTCCATCTGAGCATCAAAATGGAGACTTATTTTCAGTCTGAAATTAAGATCATGTTTGTATGGTCTTGAACTAGAAATTCTCCTAAATTAGAAACATATTAATCTCATTTTAATTTTATTATTAGAAATCGGATTTGTTTTTTTTACATTTTTGCGTTTCCTTTATATATTTAGAACCTGAGGGAAACCATAGAGGATGAAGGGAACTTCCTCCGCAGGTCTGTGAATGACATCACTTCCCTCTTGGACATCAACTTTGGGAGTCTAGGACGTCCCAGCCGTGGAGGTCGAGGCAGAGGAGCAAGAGGTGGTCAAACGACTCGCCCCGAGATGGCCAAACCTCTGCTAGAACAGGTACGTACAAAAACACATCTGCAAATGTTTCTACGGTAAGTTGACTTCTTTTGACTCTTAAATGGTCCAGATTTCTTTATTTGAAAAGCTTCCTGTCCTTTTTTTGCCAAAGATTCTGCAGCTCGTACATTGAACGAAACCAATTCACAGCGTTTTGTTATTTTAGGTCTTAAAGATATTTTTTATTTGAAACTTGTTCAATTTATTTCTAACTTTAAAGTATAGCAAAATAACATTATAGTAAGCTGAACAAATTTTTAAATTTATTTTTAGTTTTTTGCTATTCTCATATTAACAACCCAGTTCATATCAGAAAAGCTAAAAAAACTTTAGTTTAATGAAAAACCCCAAAATCACTACAGTCCAGCTCAAGACAAACTGTAGAAAATCAATGCAGATTAAAAAAAAAAGAAATCATATTCTATCCTAAAAAGAATTAAAAGTAGTTCATGGTGGACTTTTTTGGGGCCCAGTTTGTTTATTTATCTTCTAAATTTGTTTTGGAAGCTTACAAAACATGCAACTTAAATTTGAGTGTAAATATTTTTTTTTAATACAAATTAACATGTTTCAAATTATTTTAATAGTTTAACTTAAAAATGTTAATGGATATTTTCTTTTACTGTGGCAACTTGTTCCTGCATAACTGCATTAAAGGCATTTTGTTGCTACTGAAATTTTATTTATTTTTGCAAACTTTCAGGGAGGCAGATAAGTATTTGAACACCCTGAGTTTTTTCTTTTTTTTTCTTGCAAGTTCTCCCACATCAAAATCATAGAGGGTTTGCATATTCATCTTAGGTGCATGTCCACTGTATATGCGACTGCTGCAAATAAGGATTTAAACACCGGTCTATTAGCTAGAATTCTGACCCTCAAAGACCTGTAAGTCCGCCTTTAAAAGGTCCACCTCCATTCCACCTATTATCCTAAAGTAGAAGCACCTGTTTGAGGTGGTTAGCTGCATAATGACGGCTGTCCACCCCAAGCAATCAGACTTCAACTACTAACATGGCAAAGACCAAAGAGCTGTCCAAAGACACCAGAGGCAAACTTGTAGACCTCCAAAGGGCTGGAAAAGACTACGGGGCAATTGCCAAGCAGCTTTGTGAAAAAGATCCACTGTTGGAGCAATTATTAGAAAATGGAAGAAGCTAAACATGACTGTCAATATCCCTCAGACTGGGGCTCCATATGAGATCTCTCCTCATGGGATCTGTGATCCTCAGTTGGAGCATTGAAGATGGGTCATGGCTGGGTCTTCAAACATGACAATGACCCGACACGCACAGGCAGGACAGCAAGGAGTGGTTCCATTCCAAGTGATCTGTGTGGAGTGGACCAAAATCCCTCCGGCAGAGTGTGCAAACCTGGGAAAACCACAGGAAACGTTTGACCAGTGGAACTGCAAACAAAGGCTACTGTATCAAATATTAACATTGATTCTCTCTGTAGTTCAAATGATTAATTGCAGCAGTAGAAAACAAATAGTTCAAGAAAAATCATGCAAAGTGATTTCCAGATTTTTATTTTAAGATAGTCTCTTGCAGTGGACATGCACCTAAGATGGAAATGTCAGACCCCCGCCTAGATTTCAAAGTGGGAGAACTTGCATAATCCTAGGGTGTTCAAATACGCATTTGCCTCACTAACTGTTGGGTATTAGTCACCCATTCCAACTCCTAAAGAAATTGTAGTCATTTGGCCTTTAAAACTCCGTGTTTCCTCATCAGGAGGAGGATCTGGCACCAAATCCCGACGACCCAGAAGACTTCCCAGCACTGTCGTCAGGAAAATGAAAATTCACTCAAGTTTCTGTTCCACTCCATCCGCTGTTCAATAAAAGCTTTTGCAAAGTGTCTTTTTTTCATATTGAATTTGTGGGCAGTAAAAGCCTGTGTCTCCTGCTCAGTCTGCTTTTAATGCTTCTGATTGGGCAGTTGATGCAAAATGTAGATAATCCTCTAATGTCATGATTTAACTCTGAATGCAATCTGCTCTGATTTTTCTTCAGCTGCACAGTGAGGGCGGTGTTTGAAATCTGTTTGCTTGACACAAAAACCAGTGAAACATGTTTGAGTAAATTTATTTAAAAAATCTTTTTATATATGAAGTAAATGCATTTTATGAACAAAAGTAATATAGCTTCAATCACAGGACCATTTTATGGCATGATTCTAACAGTACAAAATATTTACAAAATATAAACTGAGTATTAAATGTAGGTGTATATACAAACTTAGAAAAAGCATAAACTGATGTTTGGCAAGTGAACAGTAAGATGAGCCAGACATTGATTAGCAGTACAGATAACCAGTAGTGAAGTCTCATGATTGAAGTTTTCATTGCAGATGGGAAGCAAAAGCTTCACATGAGCTGCTTCCTGTCAAAGGAAAAACTGGTTTCCTCAATGTAAGACTAAGTCCACAAAGGCGAAGCTTCAGACAAAGGGCTGCTGCACAGTGATCTAGAATAAGGAGTTGCACATTCACATGCTGCTCTGGTTAAATCTGACATTTGCTACTGCATGCTTTAAATCAGGCGACAGAACTCAAGTTCATTACATGATGCAGAATCAAAAAAAAAAAGTGCCTTGGTAAAGTAACGTGTCACGTCATGTTGGTTAAGATTCCCACCAACTTAAAAATGGAAATAAAATCCAGCGTTGCACAGTTTAAGAGATGACTTTGCAGAATTCCCTGCTCACAGGTTCACCGAAGTAAAGGAGGCCAAGCTTTAGGTAGCGGGTGACTGCAAAAGAAACACACAAAACACAGATTGACTCTTTATTTCTAAGTGAATATAGCAGTAGGAACTGCAGAATACAAAAAAAAATGAATACCATGGTTTTGATAATCTGATTGGGGGCAAGGACTTGCAAGCTCTACGTCGCCTGGAGACGATGCGTCTGTTACAAAAAAGAGAACAAGCTTTTAGAAAAGTGCCTGACAGGAACAAGAGCTGCAGTCAAGAGAAACTATTGCCAGCCTCAGTCCAGAAGAGACATTTGGAGAAGCAGCCGTTGGAAGAATCAGGACAGACCTCAGAGCGTTGGATTTGAATCCAGTCTCCTCATTTATGCCAAATCGGTTCCAAACTGTGTTTTGGTCAAATATCTGAGTGCACAAACTTGGTTGGGCTTCACCACATTCAGCACATTTTTAAAAGTTTCTTTTAGTTTCATGTTTTTTTTCTTCCCCTAAAGAGGCACAAAAGCAAACTTTAACATTTCATTTTTCTGGATTTTCTTAACACACTAAATGTAACTGAGTTTGGGAGATCTACACAAATTTTTAATTTGCTGATGCAGATTCTTTTTAAATAATAGGAATAGAGGAGAGCACTTGAGTTCTGACTAGATTTACACCAAATATATTTTCCTTCATTCCTAAAGTTATAATGCAGTTCCTCTGCTAAAAATTAAATAAGCTGTCACATATGTACATATTAAATGCTAATTTATTAGCAGAAAGAGCAGGCTTATGGTCAACGGGAAGCAGAAATTCAGATTTCTTAAAGACACCACCATTTAACTTATTTTTAGAATAAAATCTCAATATTTGAGTGCTTCTACATTTGTTTTCTATTAATTTATTCTTTTTCTTTTAACAAACATGTTTAGGTTATCCAGAATTCTCTCTCTCCACTTTTTTTCCCCATCCTGGCCAATTCTTTTTCTGTGGAAATGTAATAAATGGATGCTCAAGCATTGATCGACATTGTTGTTCAGTTTCTCTCAAATGAGACTAATTGACAAATCTGGCCTGAATTAGAAAGTGTCTTGATTTATTTTTTTTTAATTTGTGTGTGCCTCTTTTGGAGACATTTGAATGTTCTTATTCTCTCACATAACTAATGAGTATAGGAGCCCAGGTATTTCTATTTTTCATCATCAGAGGAAAAAAGATCAGCCCAAGTCTCCATATGGCTCAGAGTGTCTGAGGGAGCTTGCCTGCAGGTGGCCCTGCGCCATGTTTAAGTTGATGAAGGTGCCCGTGCTGGCTTTGTCTCTGCCACATGGCTCAAAACACACGCTTTCTCTGTTGCCAGCCATGACATGCAAGTTTCCTAAGGACCTGACCAGTCTGGTGTGACCCAGGGAGCTGGCAGAGAGAAGGGAGGCCGTTATTGAAGAGGATCCATGAACGGCTATAGCCTCTTGATTGCTTTTCAGCTGTCAGCACACACGGAAACACAAGACTTTTTTGGAAAAGACATCAGGAAATCAGACTTTCACCAGCTATAAAAAAAAAAAAAAAACATTTGATCCCAGCACTTGTAAGAAATGGAACGTCAAACGTCAACACTGACCTTTTGCCTACTCCATTAGCCGGCAGTGAGGCTCTAGTCCTTTTCCTGCTGTCTGAGGGGTCAGACTGAGTCAGTGAGCTGATGCAGCCTTGAACATTGGGCTGCATAATGACCTTGCTGCGCAGAAGATAAAAATCAACCTTTGGGCTTTTTTTTCCATCTACAGGAGGATTTTTCACCTGCTTACCTCAGAGACTGTGATGCTGATCTGGTGTGCATCCTATTCTCTTCTTGCCTGTAAAGACAAAGTCACACGACATAAGCAGGAAACTCTACCTTACGTTAGGCACAACAGAAGCAGAGGAGGAAAGACTGCATGGATATGGGCAAAAAAGCCTGACAGTTTAACAGCTTCAGATTGATCGCAGCACAAAAGTATTGCATTTAGCAGCAAAGTTGGATTAGTGCAGCCAAGTTAAGAAGCAGGAGAAGCCACCAAGTAGCAAATGACAAACTTAAAAAGGAAGATTTTTGTTTGAAAGCTTTGATTTTATGTGGTTTACCTGCAGTTTTTACAGTTGGATTTCCAGTCAACGCAATAACGAGCAAAGCGTGATATTTAAAGATGACACGGGAACAGGAATGCTCGTGAAAAAAATCATACAAAACAATGAAAAAGCCAAGGCATGTAAGGATTTTTAACCAGGCTCATCGTTTTTAAGTTTGCTCTTTTACATAGAAAACATGATTTTAAAAAAAAAAGCAAAAAAAAAAAAAGGCAATGATTTTCATGAAAACTTGGGGAGGGGATTAGAAAGAGGCCAGGGGCTCACTTACAGCATTTTCAGATAGAGCTCCAGAAGGAAGGGCGGGACAGGTTTTTGGGGGGGCTGACGGGTGGTAGGGCTCATAGAAATCCTAACCCGTCTATACAGAAATGCAGGATGGAAGAAGGGAAGCCATACACAATCCACCACAGGGCAAGGCTAAACAGGGAGGAGAGCAGCATGGCTACCAGCCATCTGAAAGGAGGACAAATCCAACAACAAGAGCAAATGGAGAAAAAAAAAAGGAAGGAGAGACAGGAGGCGTCTGGGCAGGACACAAAGCCTCTGATGTTGTGCTTTTCCATTGCGACTGGATTAGAAGAAAGACTTCTGATTGATCTCAAAATACAAGACTGTTCTTTTTACTCAGATCAGTTACATTAAAAACACTGAAATTAAACTACAGTTAAATGTAATAATATGGAGTCTACAAAATGTAAATAAAAAAATTCTAAATTAGTTCCGGTTACTTTGACACTAAGAAATTTTTTTTTTTTTGTAAAAAAAGTGACCAAAAAGGGATGAAAGCTTACATGCTACACTTACATCAATCCAGTCATGAGAGCAATGAAAAAAAACAAAAGGCAACAGACAATGATCCCAGCCCGACATTAATTACATGTTAGACATAAAAAACAGATTCCAACAGAGGCACGTGCATGAGTGCATGTCCGGGGGTGCTGGGCCTGCTGTCATGCATGGAAAGGCAGAAAAGATGAAGGAAGAGAGGCTTGCATAGCATAGCCACTGTTCTAAACACTGCTGGAATTCCACATGCACTTCAGTGTTGCGCAACACAACAAACAGTGGAGCCAGATGGTGAAATCCAGCTGGAAAAAAGGGGGTTTAGGTAGCAGTGCATACAATGCTGCGAGATGGAACCTGAAAGTGGAGGCAAATCTCCCTTCTGCCTCAACTCACACCTGATTTCAATGCATAAAAAATACTTTTTTTTTACTCCCTCAGATGTTTGTAACTATGTAAAAACGGTTCACTAAATATTCTTTAAAAAGTCTTCACTCTGCTTAGTAATTGATTTATCTCAAAAGGTTACTAAATGAGGAAGCAAATGTTGCTGAAGCCCCTAAAGCAAAGATGTCCAAATCCATGCCTCAGGGGCCGGCGTCCTACATGTTTTCCAAACAACCTGCCATTGAAGCTCCTTATTGGCTAAACACACCTGATCCAGGTAATCAGCAGCAGACAAGGCAGGATTTCTGGAAAACCAGCAGGAGGTCGGCCCTCGAGGCCTGGATTTGGGGACCCCTGCCCTAAAGGAAAGGAAATGAGTCTGTCTGGATCTCTGTTTGTTTTCCGGCCATTACTGGTGTAAGAATTCTTCGCTGTCATGAAGCAGACAATGAAAGGCTTGTGAATGTAATGCATTCATCAGGTGCATATTCACATAACACCATAAACATCCAGAAAAAAGAAAGACAAAGGGGGAGGTGGGGGCAAAATCAAGACTCTTTAAATCAGTTGCACTGTAAGCTGTACCACTCACTGGCATAGCAACGTTTTTCCACAGGGAGTGAAATTCAGCAAGAAAGAAAGTGACATTCACTTACCTTCATCATACAAAACCTCCCATTTTCTTTCCCTTTTTCCTCTCCCCCACTCTTTCTCTGCCTCTTTCTGCTATCTTTTGTAAGGCAGGCAGCACATCGGCCAGGCCATGCCAATGAGGCTGCAGCAGAACACTGCCAGCGGCCTGACATGGGACAACAAAAGCCAAAGACCATGGGTACACGGATAGAGGCCGGCCGGGCTAACGCCTCACACTACAAATGGGGGTTGTGGACTACCGCCACTTAATCAGTACCAGGTGAGTGGCTGTCAAAGAGCTAAACTCCTTCCTGAAACAAACTCTCACCTTTAAAATCTAGAAATCAGACCAAAGGAGGAACTGTCATTTACTTCCACGGATGCTGATTAACTTTAAAGACTCACTCTGATGAAAATCATCTTTTTGTTGTTTGTAACGTCTTCTTTTGGCCTTTTTCTAATAATGGAGGACACATGTTAAGAAAATTCAGATTAAAAATGGTATTACTGAGTATCTATTGATTCAAATCACTGTCGGGAGCAGACAAAAAAAAATGGCGTTTGAAGGGGAGGGCGGTAGCTCTGCACCAACAGCCCCTCCCACAACTCAGAGGTGAATTTCAAATGAACTACTGCCGCTCTGCAGAAACTGTGTCCTAGGAAACGACACAGGTTTTTGATCTTGGCTCAAACAGCATAATAATAATTCAAAGACCACCGAGAACGCTTTCACAAGAAATCAAAAGATGATCAGAGTGGGAATTCAAAGGGTTAAAGATAAGCAGCAGTTCTTGCTAATGAGATAAAAAAATAAACATAGTCCTAATTTTTCGCAGAAATAACCTCCATGAGTTTAGGGGGCAAAACGGAACGCTCGTGCCAACGTTTGAAATCTAATTTTGTGATAAACACAGTCTAAAGGCCTGTTCACACCGGGACGAATTTCGCCGGCGATTTTCACAGACGTTTAACGCCTCGTGACTAAACAAAGGGCACCAATGTGAGTGTGCACACCGACGCGAAAAAACGCCACGCGTCAAAGCGTCAAAAAAAAAACGCCTCGGGTTCGTTTTTTTTTTCCGACGCGTCGCGTCGAAATCTATTCGACCAATGAGAATGGCGCTTTTGCACACGTGTCTGGAGCTTCTGAAGTTTCTGAAGTTACAGTCAAACACAAAACTGCCTTGCTGAGCACACATACCAGCGAAGAAGATAGACGCCAAGTAGCGTCAACACTGCCGCGAAGAAATAATGACGGACATTCCAAAATATCCCCTTACCAAGTACCAGTTGGAGCAACTGGTGCTTGAAATATTCATGTTTTCTTTGTATGATTCTGACTAGCGCGTAAATACTTGCTCTCTTCTTCTGAGGGAAAAGCGAGTTTAAGAAGCCTAAAGTTGCGCAGCGCCACCTTGTTCACAGGAGTATTTCTGTTTACATTAAGCGCCATCTAACGTCAGGGAATGAAATTGCATGTTCACTCGGCTCATCGTCAGCGAAAATCGCCTGGGTGTGAACACAAAAACCGTGGCGAAAAACGCTGGCGAATAACGCCTGGCGAATATTCGTCCCGGTGTGTACGGGCCTTAATGCAATGGTCCCCAACCTCCGGGCCGCAGACAGGTACCAGTCGGCGGGTCATTTGGTACCAGGCTGCAGGAAGAAAAAAAGAAATACGTACGCCAACTTTGATTATTTCTGTCATTTGTTTGTTTGTTTTTCCGATGCTGAGGGAAGTTTTATTTTGTGAAAGCACCGGATTCTGTTCACCACATCCGTCTGTCTTGAGGCGTCATGTGACTTTAAGCACCTTATTGGACAGCTAAGTTAGTAGCCCAAAGCTAAAAGGCTGATAGAAACCAAACAATAAAACGTATTTGGAAAGTTTCTTCGAGGAGAAAAGTGTCAGTGAGGAACCTGAATAACGGTCTTCGGCTTCAGAGAAAAATAAAGCTGCTGTTTACAGACAAAACCAGGAGCTTTCCTCCAAATACGGATTCATTGAGAGCGTTGTTCCTGCCTGCCAGAAGCTGCTCTGCCTGATATGCGGCAACTGACTTTTGAATGTTTCACATAAGCAAATAATCGAGTTGCAGACACTGTGGATTTATGTCAATGATTATATTTAGAAAATACCCGTTTTAAGACAGTTCTTTTATTTTGTTTTATTTATTCATCCCACCTTAAAAGCCGGATGCAGCTCAAATAAGCATCCGGTTGTTAGAGTCCACTTTGACATTAGAGGGAAAATCTTCATCACAACGTCCAAGTTTAATTATGCCAGCCGCAAACATTTTACAGAGAATAAAGATTCAATCACAAAAAGTTGCTGATTTCTGGAAGTTGCTTCTGATTTGTGTAAACTTGTAAAAGGCAGATTTGTGAATTTTCTTTCAGCAAGGGTGACTTAGGCAGCCATCTGTTAAGAAACCTGAGCACAAAAATCTTCCTTTGTTTTAAAAAGATACACAATTTATCAGGATTTATGTAAAAACAAAAATGAATAGTCTTTTTAAGCCTTGAATTAGTTTTCAGTGTTATACTGGTATTCTATGAAAAGAAGATTTTTTACAAATCAGAAACAACTTTTACAAAATCAACAACTTTGCTTAATTGAATCTTTGTCATCTTTAAAAAAAAATCTACTAATGTTTTCAGATATTTTTAAACTAAATTCCGTGTAGTTTTAATTTGAAAAATAGTTTTTTCAGAAACAGAAAACTTAAAAATATTAAACGTTTAATGTTACTGTCTGGTCGTTTAATGTTACTGACTGGTCGATGACATTAAAGCGGTCCGCGGCCCGAAAAAGGTTGGAGACCACTGGTCTACTGTTACAAAGTCTTGCATTGATTCAATGATTGGCCTGGTCCCCAAACCAACACTGTAAACTGATAACACACTGACACAGATTAGACCGACAAGCTAAACTCTCCAAACGCCTGAACACAGACCAGAAGCCTCCAATATTCCAGATATTCTGTGCTTTTCTAAGTCCAGCCTCAGACAAACCTATTCTGAGGAGGAGCGTGTCCAAGACAAAAACAATCTCCCCAAAGTAACACAAAAGGGGGAAAGGATTATGAGAGGACAAATCTTCAGTTTCTATGACGATCTAGGAGGGTGGAAATGACTCCACCTCTCAGATACTTACGACAGGGAACCTGACGATGCTTTGGCCTGCCTCTTGCTCTTCAGAGCGCGGAGTTTATCACCTTGAGTGAAACCGTTTCTCTCCTCTTCATCATTATACTGTAAAGCAGATAGAGCGCTGATTAGATAGAACGGGACAACCTCAACATTCATTTTTGACTTACAGATTCCACTTCTTCTTTCCTGGCTGTCCTGTTGTTATTGCTCCCATTTATGGTTATTTCATCCACCCCAGACAGAATTCTGGTCACCGCCTTCTTCTCGTTCTCTCGGTCCTTAAGCATTTTCTCCCGAAAAACATCTCCTTCTGCCCACAAGCTGTTCTGCTTCCTGTTGGACAAAAAAAAAAAAAAGACTCTTGTTTAACCCTTTAACACCAGAGCTTTAGCTTTTCGCAATCACGCAATTAATGTCATTCCAGTGGACTCTGTTGCAAAGAAAAGCAGCCTTGTGGCGCTATGCAATACTTTATGTTAGTAATGTGTTGCATATTGATGCAAAGCTGGTATCAAAAGCTACTTTTCTCTGCGTCAGAAACAGTCAGCTCACATTGATCGTGTAAACGATCAAAGAGCGTTTGTTATTTAGGTTTCGTTGGAGACAACTCCGATGTTAAAGAGTTAAAGCTTCAACCTCCTCAAACCCACAGTCAAGAGATCCCAGACATAACATCCCGAGTCTCTGGAACTTTAAATGATCAACAATATTTGAGATTCTCCAAACTGGACACTTGCTCTTCAACGAAGTTCTGCTGAGGCCCGATGATAGAACCCGGTCGGCAGATCCGTATCCAGGCAATGGCCTCTGCTGCAGTCAGGCAGTAATGTTTCATCATGTAGCAGCCAATCAGGGTGCCGGTTCTCCCCAGACCAGCTGAAAACAACGATGACGAGTTTAGCGAGCAACAAACTTGAGTTGATGAGTGCAGAAATGTAGCTGGGAGCTGGAGTCTTACCCTTGCAGTGGACTGCTATGGCTCCCTCTGCACTCTCACAGATGTTGAGGAACTTCCTGACTATGGAGTCATTGGGGGTGCTCCCGTCCACAAAGAACATGTCGTGATGTTCAAAGCCAGAGTCTGTGAACCGTCTGGCATCGTACATCTTTTTGTTGAGTCTGATAATGGTGGTGATGTTATACTTCCTGAAGTATGGGATGTAAGCCTCAGGAGCATGGAGAGGGTACCCTTAAGGAAAAAAGGGACTATGGTGACTTCAGGGGTGTTGAAATAATCAGAGACGCGTCTGATCTCTTACCATTCTCTATTTTGCTTTTTGGATGCGGTCCACTGAAAGCAAGGAACTTCCCTGGAATGATCCAGTTCAGGTCTCCGTTTTCTGCTCGCTCGTAATGCTCGTATTCTTCCACGTCAAAGCTGGAGAAGTCCAGCCAGCCGTACTGCAGAGCCTTAACAGGAACCGTTTGTTGTTAGAAGATTTACAATTAAAAGAGAAAAAAAACAACAGTGTTCTTAAGCTCCATACTTTGTGAACACCCCGAAGGCAGTCTAAGATGTTCAGATTGTACATGCATGTCCCAAATGAAGCATCTCTGCAAAACACAAAGAAATTGTTAATCTAATGAGATTATTTATCTTCAATTAACAGATTAAATTAACATGTACGTTAATTTATTCTGTAACATGTATGTATTAATCTTATCACAACAAAAAAAGTCCATAACTGAGACGTTCTGCTGTTACCTGAAAGGAATATATGTTAAATTTCTGGAGACCAGCAGACTGTGTGCCTCCTCAGGTGTCATCTTCAGGTACATTACCTATGAAGACAAAAATCGTTTAATATTGGTATTTGAAATCCTCCTAATATTAAAGACACAAAAAGTATGATTTTTATTTGCAGCTTTGATCCAAACTTACTGCATATGATCCAATTAAATAGGCGGCATTGGCTTGTTTTTTCTGATCTCCGCAGGTATAAAAGATGATCTTCTTGTTTGAGAGTGTTATGGACTGTAAAAAAAAACATACGTCACAGGATTAGATCTCGTGCTTTTTTCAAATTTACCGTAGAAAATGCAATGTTTGGAAAGCGCTTGGTTAATCATTAGTTTTTCCTCTTTTGCTGCAGGAAACTGAACACATTCATCAATAGTTGCTAAGATCCAAGGAGGAACAAAGGGGAAAAAGAAATGTACTTCCAATAAAAAAAACATAACTTCACTCCTAAAATGTTCAAAACGATAAAGTCTGGCATCATAAAGCGGTCTGTCCACCAGGCGACGGTGTAAAAACTACGCTCAGATAAGTGCAAAGCCTTCTGTAGAAAAAGGTGCAGTCATTTTATCTTATTTGTTTTTGGTTTCTAATCATTAACCCACCAGGATCATGTAACATGCAAAGATATGTCAAATACTTAAGGGAGAAGGATGTTAGTATCAACAACTGCATTTAAAAAAAAAAAAAAAAAAAAAGCAAAAAATGTGATGAAGTCAAAAAAATGCTTGTTATCTTTCTTTAACAAATATACAAAACAGGTCCCTAGAAATAAGTCAAGAATTCTTAAAATTTGTGAAAAATGTTTTTTAAATGAGCAAAAAAAATCTCCCAATGGGGTACAAAAAATGGTCAAACCACAAATTCTTATACTAAGAAAATAATGTGAGTCACTAATACATGTTTGCTTAAAGTAAGATTGCTTTACTATTGAAAAACTTGATTTTCTTGCAAGACAGAATAAAAGACATTTTTTCCTCATAACAAGGTTTTTTTTTCACTTTCTGAAGATGCTTTACAAAGATGCTGATTATTAAATGTTTCTCCTTCCAGTTTTCCAGCAGGAAGCACATTGAGGAAAAAATGTGTACGTTACCTTGAGCTTCTTTGTCAGCTTGCAGCAGAAGCGATAAAACATGGCCAGGTTAAGGGGGCCAAAGTCTGCATAGAAGCTGAGGAGGGGATAAAGACAGAGGGAGAAAGAATGACTGTTTGTGCAGCCTGCGATCATCTCTGGGGAGGTTTCACTACAAAGAATAAGCTACCTCAGACTGACGCAGAGAAATCTCTGACAGGAGTAAAAGCTATATTTGAACACAGCGGGTCAATTGGAACATGAGAAACGCTGAGGAGGCAAAGTTTTTTTCTAAACCACTGAAGCGTAGTTCTGAAAGGTCACCCTTGACCTCTCTAGAGGCCATACAAATAGAAAACCACTGATGTAACTGTGCACTTTATTACAAACTTGTAATAGTAACTGTAACTAACTTTGTAATTACTTTACACTTTGCTAATGCTAAATGAAATGTAAAAAAAAAACTCAACAGTACTAGTTGCTACATATTTAGGATTTTCAATGAGATGAAAACTTTATTTAAATCATATGGTGAGACAATCGAAAAAGACAAACAAAGGTTGATAAAAATCCTGCACAGGCAGCATGGGATTCACCACTCACTTCTCATATGCAAGCTCTTCATCAATGCAGAAACAGTGTCGGTCACTTGTGCTTTTCATCTTTTGCTGAAGCATGGCAAAGTACAGTTGATCTGTGGGTGGAGGTGGACGGGGTCCGGGAGAGACAAAATTAAGACACTTTGTTTATTAATATGCTTTGACGGGCTCTTTGCAACACGTTTTTTTCTTAGTCTGCAACGGTTTAAGGTGGACTTACCCTTTTTGAACTCGATACATCGCGATAAAACATCGTCAGAAGTCATGTTGAGAGCACTTTCGAACAAGAAAATGTTTTCTACAACAATATCCTGGAGGAGGAGGATTTTTTTTCACGGAAACTTGAGCATTCTACGTCACTTTTGCACGAAAAGTTTAGTCTTTATAGTATATAAGTAGTTTGCTAAAAATGTGAAGTTTGAGAGAATATACCTTGCTCTTGACTTTGTTTTCGGGGAAGAAAAAGACAGTAGACGAGGAAGAAAGGGGAGTTTCAAGTGCGCAATGTCTTTAAAGCGATCCCACATTTGACCCCTCCCCTTTTGTGCAGCGGGACACCATTCGCTGTGACAGCAACATATCGCTTGGCGATTGGAGAAGTGACCTGTCAGTCAAACGACACCCCGCCCATTTTAGTTTAAAGTTCTCTACATAAGGCATATCATAGGCCCCGGGATGGTTGCCAAGTGGTAGCTAGGACGAGCCGTCAGCCAATCAGATTGAACGTAGAACTCCCTTTTTTTTTTTTTTTTTTTTTCCCCCAGACTTGAGCTAATAGAGGATGAACGAGCAACAACGAAATAAAGACTAACAACAACATCTCGGAGGCTGACAGTAACATTAATTAATGCACCACTGCATGTCTCTATACATTAAATTGACCCCAAATGTTTGTTTATGTTTAAAAGAAGGGCTCATCAATGAACAACAATGATCTCGTTGCTTGGTTGCGCTGAAGAAAGGGCCACTTATTTCTGTTTTAATTGGAATTCTGTGCAGAGAGCAAAGGTACTACGACCTTAACCCTTAAAGGGACATACCCTGTCGCCATATTGGAGCAAAAGCGGAGAAACCCCGAAGACTTTGAGAGTGTCTTGCGTGTAAACATGTCGCTAAGTATGTTGAAAGTTGACTGGGTTCGTAGCGCAGACCCTCTTACCTGTTATCTCAATGTAAATATCCGAGTTTGGCTCCGCCCCTGGGCTGCTGTGAGCCGCACAGCGCTTTTTCCTGGACTCGGCTCGCCGCCTCTCGCCTTTGCGCTTCATTTTCTCCTCAGGGATGCAGGATGGGCATTCCTGCGCAGCTTTAACAGCTCTCTGCGGCGTGTCCGCCTTTTGCTGCTGTTATTTTGTCATGTCTCAGCTCGAGCGCCCTTCCACGCGCGCGTGCAGCGTTTGTGTCAACCGAGGTTTGCTGCCTGTCAGCCCCTGTGGCGGTGGTGACGTCTTCGAGCCTGTGACGTCTCAGGATTAGATGTCCAGTGACCACTTTAAATTAAATGTTCAGTAAAAAAAATGTACACAAAACATTAGTTCATGGTGCTAAATAAAAATAGTTTGCCTGTGAAAAAGAAACAGAAACTGGGGATTAACGTATTATAGTACCACCACAATAAAGGCCGAGTGTTTTTATGTGTGTGTTTTCTATTACATTTGAGCAATAGTTTAAATGGTTTTATGAATAAACAAAACAAAAAGAAAAAAAACCTAAATGTTTTGAAGATCAAAAAGGTATTAGGAGAATGCTTAATCCCGTGCAGGGGGGGCTCCTCCAGATGCCCCCTGTAGCTTTGTCCCTCTGCTTGAGTTAATATAAGTATCATTATTGACAAAATTAAATAATCCTCCATATATGCTTCTTTAAGCATTGCAAAAATAACAAAGGCAACGTTTTTAAATGAAATTTTTAACCCTTCTAAACATAATTTTTATCCTTTCATTTGTAATGGCAGTCCACAGTACTGTTCTCATCTGCCACTCAATTAGATTTTCAATATACATTTGTTTTTCCCTTGCAAAATGAAATAGTAATTTCCAGTTGAAACTACTCTCCCTTGATTTTTAAAAAGAGAGCTAAATTTACCATTTTTAACTGTGTGCTCAGTTATAGACCACATTTTTCTGTTTCAGTGTAATGAGATTACATAAATAGTTTTGGACATTTTCTTTTAAGAATAAGAAAGTCAAAATGGATTTTTGTCTTATAAGTGTTTCCCAAAACGTTTACACAATAAATGGAACTTAAATGAGGTGGAACTGAATAAATCAAGACACCAGGTAACATTTAATCAACCACATACGTACAAACAAAAATGTCCAAGCACAAAACAAAGACACATGATTATGTCAGAAAAATCAGAAAATAAAACAAAAAAGGTCATTCTTCTTTTTCTTTTGCCTGTTGGCAAACGGTTGGGACCGCATTCAAGAGCTCTCCTAAAATTGCAGTTTAATTCAGCTGACTACTTTTTTTAAATTATATATATATATTTAAATGTCTCTACAGGGGTAAAAGCCAAGGCAATTAAAACAAAAATTTGAGAACATCAACTTTTGTGTGGTTTCTGCCTTTGGACAGTCATTTCATTTTTAATTATTGTCTGATGCCAACTCACAAGTACTATCACACATTCATTATATTCAAAAACTGAATCTGCATGGTATAATGAGAACACAAACAAATCCACAAGAAACATGTTCAAGAAAGAAGTGTTTAATGTCTGCTGCATTCCTGGGTCATCATCATGCAAACCAGAAGCATCTGGGAACTCGTGGTTTTTTTTTGGCCTTGTGGATTTTCCCCAACCATTCTCATAGCCATGCAAAAACACGGCCAATCACTGCCTTCTGTCTGAAAAGTTTCCTACAGCAATAAAGTACTGCTGTAGCCCACTGCCCTCTATAGTCTAAGACTTTCTGGTTTGGTAATAGGGTGTGGTTTCTCTCTATTGCATTAGCTATGTTACTGTTTTCCCTCACATTTTTTAAATGTAGTTTGACCCACTAAGGCAGCAGTGCCTTGATTCTTATTGCCTCCAGCCGCTTGGCTTAAGCATTGCTACCATAATTCTCTATCTCCGTAGGTCAGCAGACTATTCTGATGCAAATGGATGTTCATATTTATCCAAAAGCGCTGTTTCAACATTTGCATCTCTCTTTTTTTTTCTTTTCGAATGGATCAAGGAAAATATCCCAGCACAGCTGGCTTCAGAGCAGACTAGCAGCTGTCCTGCAGACTAGAAACTCTTGATCAGTTTCTTCCTGTGTTGGGAGGGGGTTGGAGCTCTCATTAGATTTCATTATGACAAGCTATAATCAGAAAATTTGTGCTTCTAAGCTGCTCTGTGTTCATTTTCAGGCGTCGTGCACGGCAGACTTGAGCAACAGTGCACCCATCTGAGTATCACGTTTCCATTCCCACCGGTGCAAACTGAAGTTGAGAAATACCTGAAGAGTCATTTGACACAGGACTGCATGTCAGTTGAAGCTTTTACGCTGATGATAAAAGCCAGGTGTTCCTGAATGTTAGCAAGGCTAATGAATGCAATGGGTGAAAGGGCACAGAGCTGCATTATTTAAACAACTATCAAAACTCTTTTGATTGTCAACCACAAACTCTTCCTTTTTCATAGTGATGAATGTGTGAATTTCTTCAAGGTTTTACAGCTTAATCTCTGCCAAAAAGCAGGACAACACATCTACATCAGATTAAATAACTAACAAAAGCATCAAGATTCTAGCTGGAATTCAGGCCTCAGATCAATTAAAATCCAGCAGTTAAAAGTTCTTTAAAAGAGGTTTCATCGAAATGGCTAAAAAATGCAATATTGTAGAGAGGAATATGGTTATGATTTTTTTATTTTCACAACATATTATTAATACGATACCATGAATACAACAGACTTTTAAATAATATTAGTAACTATAATAATAATAATGTGCTAAATCTTTTTTTATAGCCTACTTACTTCAAAGTTGGACAATGACCTTGGGCAAATTTCAAAACATCTCAAGAATGAATAGAATGATAAATAGGACCAAGGAGTCCAAACTTTAATTGCTTTCCACCCACATTCCTCGTATCACCAGAGCTCTTTGGATCAGTGTCAGTTTGAGGATATAACAACTTCGAGGTTTTGTTCAAACATGTAAATAACAGCCCAAGGTAATCTTCCCAGTTACAACGAGCTAAACATGGAGGATTTTTGGCCTATTGCTAAAGTCCACAGTTTCTCCAACTTCAGCAAGCTGAAGGAGCCAATTGATGGGAATGTGATCCAAACGGTTCATATCAAAGTGACAAAAGTGAACTTGGGAACCTGAAAGGAAAAATAAAATATGATTAGAGAGAAATATTAGACCTGGAGCCTTAAAGAATTGAGATGACTCACCCGGTCCTACAATGAGAGCCCCCCCTTGCTGATACATGTCACCCTGAAAGTCAAAAGCAGGGCTGGTCATTGCCCTCCATATGCTCTTCAGCTGTCCCATTAACAAACCGGACTTCACATGAGGGCTGGGGTTTGCTGAATAGTCAAATAAACAAATGTTTAAAAGATTTAGTTTATTAGGCTATAAGAAAAAAAAAAATCCACTGTTACACACATGCACACACATTACCAGACTCTGTGAACGTCTCTTCTCTCTTCATACCAAGCTTTTGATAAATGCACCTTTCTGGATCTACATACATTTCATAAGAATACCCAGTCAGCAAACAGAACGGCTAGATGAAGGACAAAACAAACAAACAAACAAACAAACATGGATTTTACCAACATGTCACATGGTTGATGCTTATTTCAATATTAAATTGGCAAGAAAGAAAACAACAGTATGCACATGGTTCAAGGGAAATGATAAAGTTTTGTCACCTTAACTGTTGTGGTTTACATTGTTCAGCTCCTCTTGTGTCTCATCTAAGCATCAAACTTAGTGCTTTCTGCTTATTCAGATAAGATAAAAAAGGTGATAAACTGCATGTTTCATCGTATCCTTGTTTTCTGTTAGTATTGATATGATTGAAAGAATAACTTTGCATTACAATGACAACAATCAATTTTGCCTAGAGCAAGGGTAGAATCGTCAGAGAGCAGAGAAGAAACTGCTTCAGGTCATACCAGCTACTGTAAACAGGATGAACTGGTAAGGCTTTTTGTGACTCATCTGCTTCTTATTGATTTGATTAACTGAGTGTTTTTTCTTTTGGCTCCCGGTGCCATCTGATCACACAAACCTGAAAGGTGTTTGAACATGCCCAGTGAGGATGTGGTAGGGAGGAGAATTTGAATGTAAAAATTTAGAAAGTGAAAGAGCAAAACAAATGTTACCAGGTATGTTCAGTTAGTCTGCTTGTGTGATCTAAGACAGTGGTCCCCAACCCCCAGGGTCCCCAACGAATCATCTCCATGAGTTTAGGGGGCAAAACAACACACTCATGCCAACGGTGAAATGTAATTTCAGTGGTGTCAGTCCGTGGGTCACTTGGTACCAGGCTGCAGGGAGAAAAATAAATACATACGCCAACTTTGATTCTTTGTGGCTGTTTATTTTCTGATACTGACGGAAGTTTTATTTTGGAAAAGCACCGGATTCTGTTCACCACATCCGTCTGTCTTGACGCGTCATGTGATTTTAAGCAGCTTATTGGACAGCTAAGTTAGTAGTCCCAAAGCTAAAAGGCTGATAGAAACCAAACAATTAAACGTATTTGGAAAGTTTCTTCGAGGAGAAAAGTGTCAGTGAGGAACCAGAATAACGGTCTTCGGCTTCAAAGAAAAATAAAGCTGCTGTTAACAGACAAAACCAGGAGCTTTCCTCCAAATACAGATTTATTGAGACAGTCCAAGTTTAAACCAGCCGCAAACATTTGACAGAGAATTAATATTCAATCAAATAAAGTTGCTGATTTGTAAAAACAAAAAATGAATAATATTTTTGCCCTGAAAGATGATTGAAAACTTGGTTCAGGTATCTGTGTTATAAAAGTATTCTTTGATTTTTTTTTAACAAATCAGATGCAAGAATATATTTTTTTAAAAAGTAGCAGAGCAAGAATGGTTATTCTGACAAATATGACATAGTAACAGCTGTTCATTTATTAATAGAAGTCTGGGAGTTTGGCTTCTTGGAGCCAGTGCGAACTTCCTGTTTGGAACGCCAGGGGGGAGGGACCACTCAATCCAGGTCTCTTATACAGTCAATGTTACTGACACGTTTCTGACAATAAGTTTGTTTCAAAAAACATTTTTTTTTGTTTTATTCCGACAATATAATGTGGATTAATGCGTTGTTTAAATAAACACTTCATAAAATGTTTGCATGATAATACAACTTTACCTCTATGTGGTGATGGGAGGACTGACCAATCACAACCAATTTGACTGCAGCATCCTAGAAAGACATCAACAATGTAGTAATACCTTTGAATATATTTATTTAAGGATCGTAAAGTGGTTTAAAAATGGCAGCTCTGGGACTCACCTCCAGGGCTTTTTGGGGTATTTTACTTAAATCTTCTACATACTCCTTGCAGCTGTAGCATAAGAAGTTCTGCAGGAATACATGACATTAAAAAAGCAGGACTCCAAGGTTTCAATAAGGTTTTTTTTTTCTCCAGTCCTGGATAAGAAGTTCTGAGCATCGTTAGGTTTTCTAATCTAATTCATGTCCAGCCTGCCTGAAAGAGTTTTTCACAAAATAAGAAAGAACAGCAACAGTTTTTTCCTACCCGAACAAAAACGATGATAACTTTCCTGTCTTGATATAAGGACTTGAACGGAATGGAGACTCCGTGTCGGTCGTAGATCAAGCAGTCTTGCGCCTCTTGCAGATCTACAGGCGGGTTTTCAGTTTTTTTCCTGTGGCTGTCTTTGGTTATTTGTCGGGTTACTGGTGGAACAGTTGCAGCCATTTTTTTCCTTCTTGCTTCCCGACACTGCGTGTTATTCTGTGAGTTGCCGTTCAGGCTGGAAAAGCTGCAGCCAGACTGCACGTTTCCGCCCATAACTCTGCGTGCACGCGCACACAGACGCACTGAAAAATATGCGCTTTTAGTGCACAGAAGCGATTGATTATCATTCTGTTAACACTGTTTAAAATCTCCTTTGTGTTGTAAACCTTTTAAATAAAATGATCTTATCTCTTGTTCAACTTGTTAACAGAAATTTATTTTTGTTCACCAATATTAAAATGCATATGGTAACTGTTTATCATTTATTTATTTTATTTGTTTTTGCTTTTTTACATTAGTTTAGTTGGCATACATTTAACCAAATGTAACAAAGAAAGGTTTTCTCAGACTGTATGATGAACTATAAATATTCATTATTATTAGGTTAAAAGAAGTCTACAGTAAAGCTATTATTTAATTAAACTAAGATTCAAAATAGATACCCAAATGATTGATTTTTTTTCATTTTCCTACATACAATTATACAAGCTTTGTATTTTTGTTTTAAATTGCAGAAATGTGTTTGAAAATATGTGTTGTTTAGTTTCTCTGAACACACAAATCCTGGGGAAACTGGGGTACAAATGATGTCTTGCAGGACTTTAACAGAATGCTTTCACAGTATAACACTTGTAAAGTAATACATCATAAAAAAACGTGTTTTTTACAAGTAGAGCAAAAAGTGTATGACACACAAAATACAACAATTTCATTTTAGAAAAACAACAGAGATCAGGAAATCAACAGATGTTATTCGTTTCTGGCCACTTTTGGGCAAAGGCAGGGGACATCCTGGACAGGTTGGCAGTCTGTCGCAGGGTCACAGATCACACACCCATACACACAAACAATGACACCTATGGACAATTTAGAGTAACCAGTTAACCTATGAAGCACAGAAAGGTCCCCATTGGTGTTGTGTTTCAGGTCCCACAGCCAGGACTAAAACTGGGGGCCTTCTTGCTGTGAGGCAAGAGCGCTAACCACTGCACCACCGTGCAGCCCTGTAATGCCTTCATTAAACCACATTTCTATTCCTGTTCTTATTTAAGCTATTTAATGTTTCACAATGGGAGTTGGTGGGGGGTTGAGGGCAATGCGTGTTTTATGTATACTTTAGTTATAGATTTTTGCATGAAGGTTTTGTTTCTATTTTTAAATATGAAATGTTTTTTTTCCCACTTGTTATAGTTTGTTGAGTTTGAAGAAGGTGTTTTTATGTTTCTCTTTCTGTATCACCATTTTGTTTGTCTTTTTTCTTCATATTTTTTTGTGTAAAAATGCTTTTTTCATCTGGCACAATTTAGAGTGGATATGTATGTTGTGTGTGGATAACAAAAGCACAATTTTGTATAACTGACATTTGTTAATCCTTGCTCATCTTTGGTTGTGTGTCATTTTTCTATTTACTTCTCTCATTTCTTTCTCCAGGTAAATGTTTTTCTGTTCTTTTATTTCTCCAACGATTTCTCTCTATACATATTCTTCACCATCGTTTAGCATCAAATTCTTTTTCTTAAGGTCTAGAGCCTAAAACAAAAGACATTTCTTCGAATATAAAAGAGGTTTATATTGACGTGCACCTTCCATGTAAACAACATGCATGAACCAGATTGTTAACTGTCCAACACAGAAGCAGCTGGACAGGAGTAATACAACAAAAATACATCTTTATTTGGTTGGTTCCTTTTTGGTATCTTCAGGATGATTTTTTGCATCCTATGAAATTTTTATTGTATCCGATTAAATCCCGGTCTCTCACATTTTATATTTACTTTGTGTATTCAAAGTCCAATTTGCATACTCTCTGCGTGATATTTTTCTTGAAACAATAAAATTACTCCCAGGATTAAACGAGTAATAAATACAAATCTACAGGTGATGGAAAAATGTCACCCTCTTAATCATCTGATCATCAGTCGTCTGGGATTCTTCTACCTGTTATTAAGCAAGTTTGCTGTCGAAATTGTCCTCGCCGGCTTCTGTAGCTCTGCCCCCCTTCGCTGCGGAAGTGTTGTGCTCAAGTGCAGCAGAGCCAAGCTGCTGGAGTCTGAACAGACGCTTCGGCGGTTGTGTGTTTGCGGCCGCCTTTCTCCGTGTCAGCGCTCACCGCTACCGTCAACCCGCGCAGTATTATGTGAAGAGCGTCCGGACGGAGGGAGCAGCGTGTCAAGTGGTGAGAGCTGCTCCATGTTGGAGGAGAACAGCTAGCTTAGCATCTGTCTGATGATGGAGGAGCAGGTTAGCCTCTCAGAGGGCTCCTAGCTGTTGTCTCCAAAGGAGTTTGAAACTGTGAGCGGATATTTATCATTTTGCAAAGTGTGGGATAAGCGTTTGGCTGCTTTGTTTGTGTGTGGTAAAACCCGACCACCTGTTCAGTGTCTACATCTTTGTGTTTGCAGCAGTCGAGAGCAGCAGATGCATGGATGGAGCTCTCGTTGTTTACAGATTCGACAAGGAGGACGAGCAGTTTAGGCATTAAAACCGATGGCCAATTTCTATCACATTAACTTTGACTCACAAAAGTTGCAGTCAATGTCAAAAGTTGAGAAAAACCTGATTGATAAGTCAATTAAGGATTTCCCTTTTCATTTTTGTTCATTGGAAGAACTTAGCAGTTTACAGGAAAAAAGCCGTTTATTTATGGAAACCTTAATCTTGTGTGTAATCAAACATTGTATGCAATATTTAGCTTTAATACACAGTAATAATAATAATAATAATAATAATAATAATAATAATAATAATAATAATAATAAATTGTCTTTCTTGAAACTCAAGGTCGCTTTAAATAAAATAGTGACATAGTTGAAAACAAACATCAAAGCAGCAATAAAATATACTCTTATAAAATTGGCCAAAGCAGTCATGTTATTATGGGCTGTGGTGAATAGATGGAGAGAAGCAATGTTTCAGAGGTAAGGGAGTGCTGTTTGTTTCACAGCCTTTTTAATTGGTGTTCTTCAGGCTTTGTACAACCACAGTCCAATTTTTAAAAACTGATTAAAAAAAACATTCATTTTATGTTAAAATAAAAAAAATTGTTTATAAAAGGAATTTCATTTGGAAAAGATCTTATTTCCAGAGTTTCTTTTATTTGATGTTTTCCACATTCATTCGTGGAAGATTCCCAGTAAAACCAAACTTTCTACGTGGCCTCTAATAAGCTCTAAAAAGTTGTATAATGTTTAATTCCATTTTTCTGTGATAGTTATACACAACCTGTAATTGTGAATGGAATGATTTACTACTCAGTTCTGTCACATGACTGGACCAATTAACCAAGCCTATATTTTAGCCTGAATGCAGAGTTCTTCTGGGTCAATCAGTTGGCTTGTCATTTATTTCCAGGTTACTGTCAACCTCTTTCTCAAGTTAAACATGAAATCCTCTGCTGACATAAATGTTAACTTAACTTTGCTTTTTTTATTGCCAATGTCAATATTTTTGAAGTAACCCTGAAAAGTTTTTGTCTAAAGATTCAAGAGGAATGATTAAACACTTTTAGTACTTAATTAACTCTTTTTTTTTTCTCTCATAAATGTTATTCAAATGTAAGATTCCCTTCTGTTTCTTTTTCTTTCTCCAAGAGTTACCTTGAATCTTCTATATGGGCCATCTTTTCTCGAAAAATGGTTTACGCCTGAAGAAGAGGACCCGCAAGTTGCAGCACAAGAAGAAGAAGAAGAGGAACTGTTTCCTGCAGGGCCCGTGCATGCTCTGTTTCCTCGTCCACAGCAATAGCAGTGGTCTGGACGACGACGGTGACCATCTGGAGGCCGGCGTGAACGGGTGTTGCCACAACACAATCACCGGAATCAGTGTCGCGCACATTGGGGGCGTCGGCCTCGGACCAGCAGCTGCCTCAAAACTCGCCGAGCGATACGCAACAATCGCCTCACCTGAGGAGTGCTCCAAGTACCTGTTGTCCCCAAGGGAGCTGGGGATCTGGGAGGGCCAGGGGAGGGGCATTTTATCCGCCGTTCCTGCCAAACTGATTCCAGCGCCGGCTCTTTTCCGAACGGCTGGTGTGTCTGTGACTGTGCCCGTTCCTGTGCCTATACCCAACTGCACCGTCGACTACACTGAGATGGTAGGCACTAACCTCACATTGAAAAGGTGCAGCAGGAATCTGTGGTGATGGGTCAAATTGTTTTGCTTCATGGTGCCTTCAGCTGGTTACTCTTGGAGGAGTAAATATTCATATTTTGATCATTTATTTAAAAGAGAGGTTTGTGTTTGGGCTTGAAAGAAGGCTGGTTAGATATAACTTTAGATGGTCAGAAGTGGAAGACATTTTCATCAGTGAATAAATAAGATAATCAGCTGAATGTGAGCCTGGTGTGTTTTGGTTGAAAAGCACACCTTTACATGATTGTGTGTTTCTGCCTGCAGGTGTGTAAGAGGAAGTGCTCCGAGGTGCACAGGTGCACCCCTTGCAAGCAGCCGCGCTGTGCCTTTGCCGCTCCTGACGGAGGGCTGGAGCACGACGGAACGGGAGGAGAAGAGGCTGGCTCCAACTCTGAAACTGGCCACTGCCACCTTCCACTATGCCCAGTTCCCTCCTCGTCCTCCTCTTCCTCTGCATCCGCCTCCTTGCCTGCTGATGGCTGCTGCGGGCTGGGCCTTCAAATGGACTCGCCCCACAGCTCAGACTCCTCCCCCTGCTGCCTGAATCACTATGACGACTCTCAGGCGAGAAGTTCTGATGCTGTTGATCACTTAAGTATCAACCACCTGCCTTCCTCCATCCTTCTCAAGGTCAGAAGGGCTTTAGTTCATCATTTTTTGTTCCCATTTACTTAAAGACCCAGTCCGATTAAAACGTGTTTTTTTTAGCATGTTCTTGTGGCCTTTATCTGATAATGGAAGGCATATGTAAAGAAAATGTAGCTCAAATTGCATTGTTGAGTATTTCTTTACTCAAATAGTTGTGAATCAGGAGAAGACGAAAAAATGCAGTTTGAAAGAGAACTTCTTTGTGACATCAAATACAACTGGCGGTCCACAAGCTCCCTCCTCCGCTCCATTCTGATGCATCCACTTGCAGACAAATAGATCCATATCTGTCATTGTTTTCCTAATCTGGCTCTAAACTCTACGGCTGGATAGCGTCAATAAAGTGGGAATACTTTAAAAATAGATCAAAAGATGATCAGAGTGGGACTTCAACTATGTCAACTAACTATGTCAATACAATGATATTTTTTGTGTTTTATGATAAATGCGCAATGAAATTAACAAGGATTTTCCCTGTTATAAACTGTTTTGTCAAACGAGCATTAGTTGTTAATCAGAAATGCCTCCTCCTCTTCCTCCCACCACAGGTGTTGTCCCACCTGACAGTGAAGGAACGCTGTCTTTGTGCCTCTCTGGTTTGCAAATACTGGAGGGACCTCTGCTTGGACTTTCAGTTCTGGAAGCAAATCGACCTCAGTGGCCTACAACAAGTAAGAGATGTCACGCTCTGAAGCTGGTCTTTGAATTTTGTAAAAATATTACTTCCTGCTGTTGTTTTTTTAGTTTCTGTGTATTTAAAAAAATTCAGTAATTCCATATGATATGAGTATGCCTGTAAAAACTATGCAAGATCTGATTTTTATGTCATTTGTTTCAGGTTAACGACGATCTCCTTGTGAAAATTGCTTCTCGAAGGCAGAATGTGACGGAGATCAACATCTCGGATTGCAGGGGGGTGCACGATCATGGTGTGTCCTCCTTGGCCTCACGCTGTCCAGGCCTGCAAAAGTACACAGCCTACAGGTGCAAGCAGCTGGGAGACATCTCCCTGTCCGCTTTGGCCTCACACTGCCCTCTCTTGGTCAAGGTGCATGTTGGAAACCAGGATAAACTGACAGATGCATCACTGAAGAAGGTATTTTTTTCAAGCTTCTCTAAGAATGTGTTACGACTGGCAACAGGAACATACTGATACGGCCCAGGGCCGTAACAAATGCAAAGAATATCTGGTTAACGTTTTTAATATCAGACAGACACAATTGATGGTTTCATTTACTTGTCTTTGCTTCCTTTAGTCATTAAATCCCCATTTCTTGCTTCTAGCTGGGAACACACTGCAGTGAATTGAGGGATATCCATTTAGGACAGTGCTACGGGATCACAGATGAGGGCATGGTGGCGTTGGTCAAAGGATGTCCAAAACTGCAGAGGCTCTACTTGCAGGAGAACAAAATGGTCAGTTATCCTCCTTTTCTTTCATAGTTTTGTACTTTTTTTGTTCTGTTGGAACCGTTTTACGTGACTCAAGTTTCTGGTCACTTGTTTTTTCATGTGTTCTCTCTACCTGAGCATAAAGTGATGGTGTGTAATTCACATTGGTCAAAAGAAAGAGTAGTGGACAGTGGTCCCTCATTTATTGCGGTAACATTCTAAAAACAACCCACAATAAGTTAAATCTTCTAAGAAGACATTTCATTTTTTTACAATAATCAAAAAGGTTTTAAGGCTGTAAAAGCCCACACTACACACTTTGTTCACTGAAAGCAAAAGGGAAACAAACAAAGAAAAAAAATAGAAGTTGAAAATACAAAAGAGCAGCTGTTACAAATACAATTATTTTCATTTGGTAATAGTTTTAGGTTTCAATTTTTTTAGTGTTTAATATGTTTATTTTATTTTACAAATATATTACACAAACCAGAAAAATAACAAAAAAACGGGAAAAAAAACGGGAAAAAAACACCCATATATACTCACATGAAAAGAAAAAGGAAAAAAGAAAGAGAACTTAGCCGTACAAACAGAAGGTACAACAAAATCAATCACCTGTGCATAAAACCAAAGTTAATCCTGAACCTTTGTAGGCTGCTGATTAAAGAAGTCCAGAAAAGGCCTCCATGTCTCAAGAAATTTTCTTTCTGAGCCTCTCACAGTATAACGATTTTTTTCTAATTTGAGATATGGTACAGCACTTCCCTAATCCAATGTGTCACTGTGGGTGGGGCAACATCCTTCCACTTCAAAAGAATTAGGCTTCGAGCCAGAAGGGTTGAAAAAACCATTAGTTCCTGACCCCTAGTAGGCAATTTTAGGGTTGTATTCCTGACTCCAAAAAGGAACTTTAGTTCCAAATACAGCTATCAATGTTTCACCAACTTTGCCCCAAAAAACTTGTATTTTGGGACATAACCAATACATATGAATGAGATCAGCCTCTCCAGTTTTCCATTTATCACATGTAGGTTTCAATTTTTTAAATCCAAGTTTCAAATGAAAATTCTTTTTCAAAATTTAAATATGTTCTTCAACTTAACACATTTCCTTCAAATTTTCAATATTTCTTTCAAATATACACCCCCCCCCGATTTTCAATATTTTCTTCAAATGTATGACCCTCCTCTAATTTTTATATATTTACTTAAAGTCAACAGAGTCTACTTTTAAACTTATTTTTTTAAATTGTTAATTGATTTCCTTTTTCAAATTTCTGCCTTTTTTCCCGTTGTGCTTAAATCTGGTTTTTCATTCCTTTCAAGCTAATCCTAATTTGACTGAATAGAAAATAGAAAAATAGAAAGATCAGATCATAATAGAAGATTTATGTAAATTTGGCAACCTGTTTGAATTCTCCAAAGAAGATGCTGTCCTGAAGACGCATCAACTTTATTTATGTGAACATACACTTTTAAGATATTTTAAAGACCGACTATGATTATCTTTGATCTAGTTTAAAAGCGTTCCCAGTGGTCTTTTCTTTAGGATCATGCCGTTTTTGGACAAAATCAAAACACCTGAGTCGTAGCTGTGGCTGTAGTTCATAAGCAATTCGCCTCTGAGTTGTGGGTGGGGAGAGCTATATGTTTACACTCTCTCCTGCTGGCTTAGAGCCCCTCACAAGCCCAACCTAACATTACTGGTGCAACAAAACACGGGCAAGCAATATCAGAGCTATCCAGCCGTACAGTTTTGATCCAGATGCCAGCTTGGACGAGGAAAACAAAGGCATACGTGGATCTATTTGTCTGCAAGATGCATTAGAATGGAGCGGAGCAGGGAGCTTGTGGGCCACCCTTTTTTTTTTTTTTTACAGCTAAAATAAGTTCTTTTTCAAACTGCATTTTTTTGTTCTGCTTCTGATTTAAAACGATCTGAATAAAGACATACTCAGAAATGCAATTTTAAGCTTGCCTTCTTAATATTTATCCTCTTCCACCATTAGAAATATGACACAAGAACATGCTAACAACACATCTTTCATCAGAGTGGGTCTTTAAACAAATCTTAACATATCCTGACATTCAGGATAGTTGATAGTTAATCCTCCGACTTAACCTTTTATCCAGTTTCATTAGGAAAAACTCACACTGATATTTCATTTTCATTGAAATTTGTTAATTTCGAGTTCTCAATTTCACCAGTTCTCTGGTTAATATTTTCCTCGCGTAACCGTTATCTAGATGAATTATTTCCCTTTAGGTTAATAACAGAAGCGGAGCTTTTTTAAACCCCATTTGTCAATTTAATGGAAAATGAAACTAGTGATTACTGCCTGGCGAGATATTACTATTTCTGCTAATAATGTTTCAGTAACAGCCATATCAGTTACAGACGGTCATTTTTCAGATTCGAGAGGGTCACTGTTATTCTAGCTTTTTGTTGTTTGGGTAGAAATTACATGGGAACTGCCATATGCATACAGTTGGTGTGTGGTTGATGTGATTTTAGTTCAGATGAAACTGCCAGGGCTCGTAAAACCAGCTTGACAAACTCAAAATTTCTCTTCCCCTCAAGCTCACATAAAAAATTGGTATTTATTTGCAGGAAACACCTTTGTAATTAGTTTCCAATTAAGTTTAATGTCTCGTCAAGTGTTTTATTTCTCTTCTGTGGAAGTTCGTACTTGGTTTCAAAGGATACACTTGATTAAAAAGACCTCCTTGTGCATGAGTGCATGCCTTCTGGGATCTTTTCTCATAACGGATCAGCTGATCATTGGCCGACTAAAAGGTTTCAAACCACTGGGGACACAGCCTTCTGGAAGGCTGATATAGGAAAGAAAAAGCAGCGAAATTCTCCATGGACAGTAATAGGTTGGGTCAGCTGCTGTGTTCTACATGAATGCAAATTGTTTTTATGATTTTTTTTTTTACTATTACTTATTTCTAAAATGTTATAATTTGTAATTCCATGGGAGGGCAGTAAAATCCTCCTCAGCAGAGCTTCACACTGCAGACTTAAAACTCTTAATATAATGTGTATTGGAATGCAGATGTGATTTTTTTTTTTTTAAATATTGCTATATGCAATAATCTTTATTTTTTGCAAGACTTAGGAGAGAAAAACTAAGAGTGCACATCTCATATTCAAAACAGATCCTTCTTGTGAAATTATATTTAAATCACATTTTGATTCTTCCAAATGGAACAAAGCAAACTAATCCTTGAAAGAGCTGGAAATAAGGCATAGCAGGGTTTAAACTAAGATTTGTGAAGATGTTTCACATCTCATCGTCATGTTTTCTTTTTGGACATTTGAAAAGATGAAAAGCTGTTGGAAGTTTCATAATCAAACGTTTTTGGTTGACACACAAAGAGAAAAGATATCTGCAAACGTAAATGTCTATAATAAACTGGCTTCTTTGTCAAATGGGGGGGGGGGGGGGGGGGGGGGCTATACAGGGGGTACTAGTTTTTAGGTTGTGGAGGGTTGTGGACACGAGTGGCTGCATCTTAAAAGGACCACAGGTGTGTCTTGAAGTTCCCTTGATGCTTGTGTGACCTTAAGAGACATTATGAAAAGGGATTGTAGGATTGTCGTGGGTGTGGCAAATGTGTTGGGAATTTTTTTTATAATGATTCTGTAAGTTGCACACATTCACGACACGCATGTGATGCTGTCGGACAGTGCCCTCACGCCAAAATATGGTTGTTGGGAAGGTGGATATAGTGGCTCCTTACTGATCGCATGTAAATGCTGCACCCATTGTGTGTGCGGGTGATCTGAAGGCCACCCTTTGAAGGCTCACACAAACCATGCTTGTCTAATTTCCTGAATCCTAACAGTCAGGCTGCACGCCAGAAGCACACATGTATCACATGAACGGCACTAACAGTCCCCTTGCGCCCTGTGCAGGATTTGCGAGGCTTGAAAAAAACAAAAATTCTGTACGACACGCCTGCCCCTACTTCACCTTCCATGTTGTTTAAATGTTCGATCTGTTCCCAGCAGCATGCCCCTACAAAAATGTGCATTAACATTTTTACTCTACGGGTTCACTGAGCGGTCTAAGACTTTGATATTTCCTGTACAGGTTTGCCCATTTTTCGCCGCCTGTATCCACCCGTAAGGCCCGTTGTGTCTAAGGCTTTCTCTAATGGTCTCACTTGTCTAAATGGTTGTGGTTGTCAGCTGGGATCTACATTAAAAAAACAAAAAGAAATGATAAGAAAATGTAATTGGATCCCTTTCAAAACATGTGCTTGAAACTGTTTTGCTTCTTAAGTTGTCTTCTTTTCTTTAGCTGGCTTTTGTTGCTCCTTCCCGTCTGTCCAAGTCAATCAAAAATAGGGATGAGTCTTTCACTCTCTTTGAGCTGCAAGCTCTTCCCCCTCCTCCTCTTCCTCCTCCAAAAAGTAATAATTGAATCTCATCAGGATGCCTTCGTGGAGACTCACAGACTTCCTTTTATTCTTTGTCCTGTGCAAGTCAACACCTATTTTTTCTTTCTCCTCCCTTATCTGTACTTCTGATTCCATCCTATTTGCTTTGTGTTAAAGCCACATCAGGCTTTGCAGAAGATGGTTTAACCTTCCAGACAGGAAGCTGTGCAACGTCTCTGAACAAGTTGGTGTAGCTTCAGAAAACATTTCAACAATACTTGCATTCAAACATTTTTCATGAAGTTCTGCTTTTGCTGAAATCTTAATGTCAAAACCAGAGGAAATTTACTGCAGAAATGTTGCATAGAAAACATCAAGATACCTGAGATTTGGTAATGCGGTTGAGGTTTCTGTAGTAACTCCAAGGACTTTTACAGCTGTCAAATTCACGTTTGCCCCTTATTTCTGGTTATAGCCCGGGGCCAGGTCACCCCAAGGATGTGGATAGCCCTGGGTGAAGAGCATTCTGTGGGTGACTCTGGAGTATCTCTGCTTTTGTTGTTTTCTTTATTGGTATTCATCCAGTATTTATGCCAGAGATGGAGATATTACACCAGGTGCCTTAAAACATTTTTATTCCTTTTTTCTCATCCACCACCTCTAAGGGCAGAGGCTCTGAGATGGGCACCTTTCCCTTCCTTTTGCTCTTCACACAAAAGTTTGCTGTTGGTAGGAAACCTTGAATGTTCAACAGCAGGTTGTACAGATGAAAACAAATGTGTTGGTTCACCTGTTAATGAAAGAAAACCCACAACGGGCACACACTGAAGCTGAAAAAATGGATAGGATGTTGCTAAAAACCACAAATAAAAATGCCAATTTGCTTTTCAAAAGTTATTCAATGGAATCACCTCTGAGTTGTGGGCGGGACTCTTGGCATAGAGTAATAAACGTATGAAACACTAAAGGACAATATCCCTTGAAGACAGAGACGTGATAAACTAGAGGGTGGTTGCTACCAAAGTCACAGTGGTGTCTGGTGAAATGGTGGATGCATCACTCTACATGTGGACCACAGAAAGCAGTTGTACATATTCTCTATGTTCATGGTCTGCCCTAAGTTCTTGGTCTACAGGACAATGACCAAGACGATTGGAGGCTGTTAAGGGCTCAAACACACCATCCATGAGGTCCATTGGAGGCGACCAAGAAAAACCTCACAGTTGAAAGCAAATCGAGGTCGGAATTTCCTATAAAACATTTTGACAGGCTACGAATTTCGATTGAACAGTTGGGATTTTTGAGCTTTCACAGGTGCAACTATGAAGGTTCGTTTGCTCTGGGGCTTCAGGGTGCAAGGGAAGTGATTCTTAGTGTCAGAAATGGGTCTCCCGATGGGAATTCAACCCAAAACATTAGGAGCAAATTATAACATTTTTCTGAAGCGAAGCTCTAAGATTTTAATCCCAGTAAACATGGAACGAGTTAGTTTTAAGATGTTTTTGCTGAATATTGTTGGTTTTTCTACCAATAATTTAGATCATACGTTTTTTTTCAGACAAAGTATTAAATGCTGAAGCCTCAGAAAAATGTCATCTCTCTTTGTTGTTTTTTCTTTTATATATAACTTTGCTTCAGTGTTTCTTTCAGCCAAACACATTTCTGCTGTGGAAGTACTTTCCCACTCTCTGTCCCAGTCTTGGAGAAATTTTATCTCTTCTCTCTTGTTAAAATCAAATAGTTTGAACCTAAACTCCGTGCAGTGAGATGGGAGCATTGTTCTCCTAGCTCTTCTCAAAGTCACGGTGTCTTCCTTTGATTATTTACAGTTTTAATTAGTCCGAAACACGGAAATGTAAGTGGAATTCAAGATGACCTAACATAGATTAGCATGTGCCCTCAATTTAGGTGTAATTACTTCTTGGCATGTTCGATCAGAGCTCCTCACTTGTGTTTTTATGGGTTTTCCAGCGTATGGAGTGGATGTTCAGGATGAAAGGAAATGCGTTTGGAAAGTGGGATGATGGGAAAGTTGAACTGTCAGTGTGGTGAGTGTTCTTTGGCTGTAGGTCAGTGAAAGGGCCTGATTGTCTTTCTGACTTCTCAGTAGTTTGACTGTCTATAGTCTGAAGAACAACAGTGACGTTGCTCTGCTTGAGTCAGGATTGGATATTGACACAGGTAATTGTTTTTAGCTGGAATAAGAAGAAAACAAGAATGAATGAAGTTCTAATGATGGCTCTCAGTAATTAAGGGATGAATATTTTGACCAATGCACATATGTAAACCACTGGCTGTATAATGCTATGTTCACACCACTCTTGGCAACACACGTTCAAGTGGCCACTTCCAACAAAAAGGGTATGTAAACATGCGTAAGTTTGCATTTCAGGCTACTGTGTTCAGAACTCGTGCATTCATGCGAGCTACGCAAGTTTCTACTACCATTTTTGGGATCTACATACAAAACGCATGGTCATTGAACGCGCGTTGCAAGTTAAAGGGGGTAGAACTTTGAACAGTAAGGGACTTGAATTCGGTAGTGACATTTGGATGTTGTCCCTTTTAATTCACTGAAGGGCCACCAGGGCCAACCGTTTAAAGATTGATCATTGAAGAAAAGTTAATTATTGCTGTTTGTGCCTCGTCTGAAGTATATGACTCCAAATTAGTCATATATCGGAATAGTAAGAGTAATAGTAAAATGTAAAAGAAAAAGCCTGGAGCAAGATTCGTGAGATTTACAATGAATTTACATTTTACATGAAGCCTCTTCCAACTGTAGCTGCCAGACATGCACTAGTAAACAGTAGCAAAAGAAAAACAAGAACAATCCCATTCCTGCTTTTCCAGAGTGAATACAATGGGCTTAACAGGTATTCATGAACATGCGCCTCATGTCTGGTGTGTCCGTAGTTCAAGGGAACTGGACTTGAGTGAGTGTGACGTCGCCCATAAAAAATGACTTCCTTCTGGCTCCAATGAAGGGAAGTCAATTCAGTCGTCATTTTTTTTTGTGATACGTACACCACCATTTTGGAGCCAGATGATGTAAGTAGCAGTGATTGGTCCAAGTCTGTCTGAGTCAACGTTTCTATGGCAACCACTCTCACCTATCAGGAGTGAGGTTGTTGGGAGGCAACATCCATATCACTTGAAAGCCGGCTCACAAGAATCTGTCAAACGTTTCAAACACTCGACGTGACATCACATACTTTTATTGAGGTATCTGATTGGTCAGTTTATAACTTGAATAACCTACACTAAAGAAAAAAATATCATGAAAAAAATAGGATTAGAAAGAAAATGTTTTAAAAAAACTAGCAGAGTAAAAATTGTTTCTCTGACAAATAGAATGAGTGAGTGCTAGCTGTTCATTTCTCTATGGAATTTTGGCTTTTTGGAGCCAGCAGGTACGTCCTGTTTGGGACGTGATGGGGGAGGGGTCACTAAGTCCTGTTCTTCTATAGAATCAATGATGTAAACTGATAAACTGATAAAGATCCTTGACATGATGCATGAAGGGAGTGAAGGAGCAAATTAGCTGCCAGCTGCGCTGTAACTTGGCATGAAAATGTCATTCATGCACATGACTGGACATTCACACAAACAGAATTATTCTGGTAGATGAGCAACACGTTATCCATCTATTGAGCCCCATGGAGCCTTTTAGAAATCTGCTTTTTGGCTGCTGTAAACTCAATTTTTCCATGTAAGAAAGTGCACAGAGTTTTTCTGCTTCAATGCCACCGAGAAGATTTGTTTTGGTCAATTTTCCCTAGTAAAGGTGTTAAGAGTATTTTAAGTATACATAAAGGTTTGATTCTATTCCAGACTGTGGACTTTAGTGAATATCTTGTCTCTAAGTTACCATTTTTTCTAATCTTTTAGATTGGCCAGAACCCCAAAATAGCTATAAATGGTGTTTTAGCGTCTTTTTTTTTTCAGTGGGGAAACACAGAAATTCATTTTTAATGTTTTTATTAACATAATGCTGAAATGTGTATTTATATACCATCTCTGAATAAGTTGAATCTTTTGAATGGATGAACATTATTCAAAATTTCTTTGAATTTGAAAGATTTTTAAAATACGATGCCTTTTCTGTGAAATGGCTTAAAAAAGACGAGCATCACCTTCAGAGCAGAAACATTTCAATGACATGAAATTGTTGCATAAATGTCTAAATTAAGTGTAAACCATGCAAAATTGAAACTTTTTTTAGTAAAAAAAAGTGACTTTTTAAAGCTTTTCCACAGTTTTCATTCTCAGCGTGTAGTCTAAGTTAACAACCCGTTTCTGTCTCCAACATCCTCCTCTTTATTGCTGGGTTGAAGTGCCTCAGTATTGATCTCCAGCCTCAAAAAGCTCTTGTATGTTTGAGTTGGTTGTTGTTCGTCTTTTTCCTGGAGAGTAATCAGATGCATTAATGAGCACTGACTTCGGCGTGGACTTCTGGCTGCGCTCACACCCAGACTCTGTCGATACGTTCTCCTCGCTGTCTGGTCGTGAACAAAAGGAGTTTCAAAAGAGAGAAAAACAAAAACCAAAAGCACTTTTGGAGACACGACTCTGTGAAGTGTACTTTTAAAGAGACATTAGCCTTGTGTTTTCTTTTAAGTATTAATCATCTCCTGGAAAAAAATAATTTCTTCTTTTTTCACTTTACTTTTAAACACTTTACTGAAGCAAAAAGCTTTCCTGATTTGTCTGTTAAAAACACTGGTAGGAAAAATAAAAGCTGTTTAAAGGTTCTCCTTTCTGATATGAAAGTAGAGGGTTTTTTATTTATTTATTTCTCAGCATGATGGGCACATCGTTGGATGATTTTTCCTGGGGGATTAAAAGAATCAAACAGTGTGGAAGCAATAAAAAAAACAAAAACTTTTTTTAAGGTTGAAGTTTCTGGTGTTCACCTGCAGAGGGCGCAGTAGGACTGGCCAAGAGAGACTGTGATGCTGACAAAAGGGAGAGCAACCAGGACTTTTCACTTTTGAATGCTGAACATAGATCCCAAGTATTGTTAATGACACAAGAACATTTATGAATACTTAAGTGACCCATTTTCCATCTGCTTAGCCTATAAAAAACCCTCTATAAGCAGTCTTTAAAGCGAAAGGAGATAAAAAAAAAAAAGAGCTTCATATCTTCCTACAAAAATATAAGCTGCTGTCAAATATGTGCATTTTTAACGTTATAGGTATTTAAAATTTAATGAAAATAAAATTATATGTTGTTTCAGCCTCTGAATAACCTTTGCAGTGGTAACATTTTACTCTCTTAGTGCTGGAAAATGTAGCAGCACTCATCTCCACTATCACACTTTTGCCTACAGATATCGGAGTGCCAAAAAGGTTCAGAGGAATGTTAATGTAACTGTGTGACTGCAATATCTGCAGTCTTGCTTAACTCTGCCTGAGTAGCCGGCGACTAAAGCCAGACAGCGTGGATAAAGTAACATTAAACCCCCATTAGAGGCTGCAAAATTTGGCCCGCCTTCATCTCGATATTTCACTGGAGCTCACACGAAACGCTGACGCCGTTATAAATCTAAACGGGGTTGTAAGTTAGGTGAAAAGGCATGAGACGGGCGGTCAGTGGTTTCATTTAAATGGTTTTGTCACAAAAAAAAAAAAAAATTGGGGGGATTTTTGTTGAACAACAAATTAGTTACTAAACACTTTTAGTAGCCTTCAGTCGACAAAATAAAAAAATGAGCTTCCTCCTTAAGTAAAAGGGCAACTTTTTCCGTTTGAGTCCAGACTGATTGGTTTATGAAAAAAGTTTGATCACTGTGTTCTCAAAGCTAGAGACTAAAAGTCCCAGTAAATCAAATTTCGGGAAAAAACCCAAAGCCTTTAAGGTATGTGAGTAAATAAGTGGAAACAGAATAAACCTCCTGTTCAAACAGCTTTTACAGGATTCTGTTCTGTAACCCAGGTTATGTCTATTTAAGGGAAAACCTTACTTAACATCTGTGACTTTTTACATTCTGTTTGCATGACAGCATGGATCTGTGGCAGAAAGAAAGAGAGCTAAACTGGCCTGCCTTCAGCTCCCAATCAACACCCTGCATGTTTTTTGGGGTTTATTATGAAATGAAGACGAATGAACTGTAATTGTTGAGCTGCTCAGACCCTATATATGGTATGGTAGAAAAGCTGTTGATGTTCAAACTGCAGCAGCTGCTCCTCTGAGTAATGATATGTTTACTGTGAAAAAGGAAGGGATGCGACACACGTGACCATGTTCCATCGAATAACATCTATTTTCTTTTCCCTGAGAAAAAAGACTTATGTCCACTTATGTCCGTAAGTATATGTCCATCTGATTTTAAGTCATTTATTTGTTTATTTCAAACATTAACTGTAGAAAGGAAAAAAAAAAATCAAATTCTTTCAGAGAAAAAGAAAAGCATTGATTAAAAACAAGGAAAAATGAAAAACAATGTAAGAAGATGCTATCCAATTAACAGTGTAATTACTCATAATCATAAATAGATATTTGCAATAATGCATACAATTCACACTTAGGTCACATTAGATTAATTAAATATAATGATCATTAACTAAAGTCAAGTCGAGTTTAATTTATTGCTTGAACAGGAATGGGAAGAAGGAAATTTATAGAATCCTACCCCTACCTTAGTGTTCAATTCCTATCATTTTTGGGGTTGACGTCTGGTTAAAAACATGAATTTTGGATTGTTTGAGTCACTTCAACAGGTGCCTTTCAATCTTGACTAATTTGAGTTTACCAGAGGGCTAACCCTGCGCTCTGACCTGGTCAATGTTTAAATAGCCTCCCTTTTAAAGGCCTACTGTGCATCCAGCTCCAGACAGCAGCAGCAGCCTCTGACACCCAGCCAGGGATGTCACCATGATTCATGGCCCCTGCCGACACCTTGCTCATGCTTTTACTCTTCTTAATCTCTTTGTGCGCTCCTCCTCCCTGCTTCTCCCCTTCTCTGATGATGAGTTCTCCCCTGGCTGGAGACGGCAGCAGTGATGTCATCATTTAAAGCCGGAGGCCTAAGTCAGGACGGAGACCTTGCCTTTGGCCCGAAGCAGCACTTTGTATGTATCATGATGAATGGCCCCCTTTCAGGGTCTGCTTTAGGGAGAAAATACAGAGGTAGGGCACACGGAAGGGAGACGACTCCTCTTTCAGCCTATTTAATCACATGACCCTGTCTACTAACACGGCCCGACCAGATCATCTTTACGTTTTGCTTCTCACCCCCCCTTACTTTTTCATGGTATAGAAATCACAAGTAGTCTGAATAGCGACCTCATTAGAGATGATTGATAACAGGCAGAAGAACTTGTGACAGCACGATCGTCTGAAGATGTTGTGCATCAACATTTGCTCTATCCACTCTTGCTATAACCTCCCCGCCCATCGCTTCCCATGATGAATTTGGAGCTAGTGATCGCAGCAGTCGTTCAATACAAGGGGTAATGAATGTGTTTAATAAGCACAGTGGGTCGATGGGTTTAATGAAGGTGTGACAGAGGATGGGCTTGGATAATGCAGCACCAACAAGACTCCAACAAGCCTCTGGTGTTAACAAGGTCATATTCTAGTTTGGGCGTCTTCACCTTTTACAGTCTCTTCATACTGGGCTCCCCTGCTACATGTGTTTGTTTTCTCTCTGCTGGTTTGTGACTTCGTCTAAGCCTCTATTCTGTTTTTCCTTGACTTTGATTGGAGACTTTTAAATGTACTTATTTGACATGTTTCAGTGTTGAAATTTGTTTAATTTTTTATTAAATGAAAGTTTGAGAAATGGGGTAGGAGTTTCGATAGTATCCTGATGTATATCTTCAGCAGGTGGAAAGTACGGTGCCCCTGAAGGACAAATCACTCGATGCAAATACATTGAATTCATAACAACTATAAAAAAATGATAAAAAACACGAAATTTTAAAAATCTAAACAAAAACCAAAATGTATTTTCAAAAAAACAAAACACCGCCCCCCCAGAAACAAAATTAAAGGAAAAGGTTTTATAAACAAAAGTTATTTCCAAAAAATCAAAATGAAATGTTAAAAAATTAGCCTGTATAATGGGACAGCACTGGTTGGATGATTATTTTTGTTTCCCTTTTCAACCGGAAGTTATTTATAATTTCCAGAATCGATTCGATTTACCAGAGCCTAGATCGGTTGATTTTCAATCCACTCGATTCGTTTTGATTTTGAATTTTCACGGTTTACACATTTAGACAGAATAGAAATACAATAATAATCTGTATGTGTTTTGAAGATATTCATATTAATCTGATACAGTCCACTGCGCCACCGTGGGCTGCACGGTTAGCGCTCTTGCCTCACAGCAAGAAGGCCCACGGTTCAAGTCCTGGCTGGGGGACCTGAAACAGAACATCAACAAGGGGACCTTTCTGTGTGGAGTTTGCATGTTCTCCCTGTGCATGCGTGGGTTTTCTCCGGGGACTCCGGCTTCCTCCCACCGTCCAAAAACATGCTTCATAGGTTAATTGGCAACTCTAAATTGTCCATAGGTGTGAGTTTGAGTGTGCATGGGTGTGTGATATGTGGGACCCTGCGACAGACTGGTGACCTGTCCAGGGTGTCCCCTGCCTTCGCCCATAAGTGGCCGGTATAGGCTCCAGCAGCCCCGTGACCCCAAAAGGGACAAAACGGAAGAAGATGAATACAATTTTTCCTTTAATTTCTTTTTCTTTTGTGTTCCAAAGGTAACGTGTATTATCATATATATGGATGTTGTTTACTCTGAAAGGCTTAAAAATAGCATAATATAGAGCCCTTAAGCCAAAAACATGAATGTCACTTGGGACTCAAACATAACTGCCTGTGGAGCAGCTAACCCACCGCTACTGCACAAGTTTATTGCTCAATCAACTCTTTACTGCTGTTAGGGTAAGACTTCCTTCCGCTTTCCTTCTTCTTCCTCAAACACCCAAACATCAACATCCAATCAGTGATGTCCCATATTTTGTATTATTTATTATTTTTTCATTAACTTTTTTTTAATTCTGGAAATTACTTTTGATTTTAGGATTTTTTTTTTACATTTTGGTTTTTAGAATTTTGTTTTGATTTTTGAAAGTGTATTTTTTTCTTTTGTTATTTTTATAGCTTTTTTGATTGTCGTCATGATCTTTGGTATATGTTTTGCATTGAGTGATTTGTTTGTGTGATAAGCAGTGTAGTAAAGCGCTGTGAGAAAGCTGCAGAAGTTTTTTACCCTGTTTGAACATAATACTGAGGAGGCGAGACTTGAGCTGCTATCTCAGAGAAGCACTTTTGCTGTGATTCAATGTGGGAAGGGGTTTGAAGTAGATGCTAAAAAGAAACTATTTTTCTTTGGAGGGCCTACCAGGAGACAAGAACGTTCTTTTAAGAGTCTTGGTGCACGGATTGGGTTGGTTTTTCAACTCTTTAAAAAAAAAAAAAAAAAAAAGTAAGTCTGAAGTAGAAATACAAAACACAGCAAAATGTTTTCCTAACCCTTGTGCTATCCTGTGGTGTCCAGATGACCCGATCCTTACATTGACGTCTTCTCCCTACCATGACAAAGGTGGATAAAGGGAAGAGGATTTCATGTAATCCATGGACACCAGTGAAAATCTCATATCGTTGAAGAAAAAAGGTTTAGCGCACTGTCTAGTGGGGTCTAGATGACCCCTTTACCAATGTTAAAGTGCCTAGAATAGCACAAGGGTTAAAAAATAAACAGCATATTGGCAACAAAATGTCATACGAGCTGTCAAGGATTGCAGAGTAAAGTGAAGAATTTACTCTTAATATGCAGCTCAAAGATCGAGGCACCTTCAAGCCATTGGGCTGCCGGTGAACCTCTCTCTATTACAGCAATTCAGTCAAATGTGAGGCCGTCTGTCAGACAGGGTACGCCCAGCTGAGATTTGGTCATGCAAGATTAGTTTAAAAAAAAAAAGTAGAAACAAAAAAGCTTTCAAAAGTTCAGATGTTGGGCTTTTTCAAATGCAGTGGGGGCGTGGTACTGATTCCATGGAAACTTGAAATGCTTTCCTCAATAACCCAAGAGACAAAGCAACCTCTCACAAATAATGATATAATATTCTGTCTCTGATATCTAGGTGAAGTGGTTCTTTTGTTTATAGGTTTGAAGATTTTCTAAACAGCTTTTCTGGTTAAGAGGTGGTTTGATGGTGTTGAAGCGATGTTCAATGGTTTCAACCAGAAATGTAAAAAGTTTTAGCCTATATGTGCCATTTGAGATGATATTTTCCTCTTTTATTTGCAATATTTTCCTTTCCTTTTTCATTATACTTTTTAATACTTTATGTTAATTGAAACATAAAGTTTTTTTTCAAAGTTATTTTCAAAGATTTCACTTTTGACTTAATGAGTTCATAACTTGTACTAACAACCCATTTGGTTTATATATTTTACAAGACCTATACACATCTCTTCGTTTTTATGTTGCAGATATCTTTCTCATTCTTTCACTTCTCTGGAGTTTTATTAGCTGTCAGTGATGGTTAAAAAAAAAGCTTCAGTTTACAGCTTCCAGCTACCATCAGCGCATTACCCACTCTGGTCATTGTGAAGCTTCTGGTACTTTCCGCCTCCTGTCCAGATCTCCAGTATTTCATTAGTGGAGAATGAGACTTCCAGAACCTCACATTTCTTCTCACGGCGTTGCCAAGGTGCAACATCGTTATGAGATATAGCACAGAGACGTACAATCGATTAATGGTGCACTTAGCTGAACTAATTAACATCTACAGAAGTGGAGAAAGCACCAAGAAGCGTCAAGCAGGTCTTTTCTACATCACAAGGACCTAGATAACCTTTGAAGCTCGGATCTCTTTCCACTCCTTATCTAAGGATTTTTGTTTTCTGCAAACATTTTGTGTTCAGACTGCACTGTAAAGAAATACTCCTTTTTAAAAAAAAGTTTTCTTAAAGATGGCAATATTCATCTACAATTTGTCTCTTTCTCTGTATCCCCTTTCTAATTTTATAAGACTCTTCTCGGTCTATACTTAACTGGAGTATGGTTCAGTTAGTTCAATTAGGTCTCAATTAAAAGGGAATTTAGTGAAAATGAGTGTGCTCTAGAGGGCACTCATGAAACGGGAGGCAGAGCCGGAGGGCTGCCTGGCTGTCTGACCCTTGACTTGTTTTACACCGCCGCCTTCAGATTTTCGGTGCATGCAAAATGGGTTCTGTGTTTATGAATGAACATATTACATTTTTCCACCAGCGATGATCCCAATAGATGTATGCAGTCCTAATGGGATTAAAGAAGCTGAATTCAGTTCCCCTTATTACTGGACGCTGCTGACTGCAGGAAAAGATGTGTTGTGTGATTGTAAATCAGTTTCCTCCACTTTATGAGGCGGCAGCAATGGGATGGAAAAAATTTCTCATTACTGGAAACATAGGTGTGTTCGTTGGTATGTGTCCGTACAGAATAAAAGCTTATGTGACCTTTCTGGAGCTGGCAGGACCAACAAAATGACTAATTACAGCTGACCCCACTGTGCTTGCAGCCATGCCACACAATTAAATGAAGATCTGGATTTCCTATTTTTGGCAAATTTGGTGTTCAGAATTTAGGAATAGCACAGATTGAATACCCGGTTTGTGGGTGAGGTCTTAAACCTGCAAACATGAGGCAATCAAGTTTTTCTGATATTAATTGCATCCTGTGGTCTAATACAAACACTTGCAACTGTATGTATTATTGCACAAAAATGCACCAAAGTATCAGAGAAGTTAAAGCTCCGGCTGTTATGTTTTTAAATCTTACCTCTTACAACTTCAAATAAATCTGTCATCTCTGCTGCATAAAATGACACATTAAACGGTGATCAGCGGTGATATGTCCAAAAGGATAATGTCCCATTAAATTAATGTTTTGGGTGTTTTTAACATGTTCTTGTGGCATTTTTCTCATAATAGAGGACAATTTAAGAAAATGTAAGACTTATTCAAACCATTGTGAATCAGGGGCGGACGGAAAACAAATGCAGTTTAAAAAAAGCCTGAAGCTGGGACGTAAGTGCTACAATAATAGGGCTACAAGCTCTCTGCTCTGCTCCATTCTGATGCATCCACTTGCAGCCAAATAGATCCTTCGTTTTCCTCGTCTGAGCTGGCATTTGGGTCAAAACTGTACAGCTGGATAGCTCCAGTATTTCCTCGCCGTTTCCCACGCACCTGTAATATCAGGTTGGGGTTGTGGGGGGGCTGTAAGCTCGTGGGAGAGCGTGTAATCAGATGGAAGATGTGAGCTTACTCTGCATCAACAGGTCCACGCATGTGAAAGTCAAATTTCTGATGAACTACTGCTACTCTGCAGAATATATGTCCTGGAACACATAGTTTTGGCAAAAACGGCATAATCATAATTAGAGACCACTGGGAACGCTTTTACAATAACACAGAAGATGAAGTGAGACTTTAATGTATTTGTTTTGCATGAAGCAAATTTATAACTACATTTTTTTTATATGGAAAGTGTTCTGAGGTTTGCATAAAGCACTAATTTGTAACATTGACATGTTTGACAGAAACACCACCAAACCATCATACACTCCATAACTTGTTGGTGTGTAGATTGGAAGTTTAGGTTTTATGGTGTCGGGCTGCAAGAGAGGGCAAGCTGCTTGACTTTTGACTGACAGAGGCTGAATGTGTGCGGATGGGCATAATGGCCGTACTGCTGCAGAACTGTTCTGGATGAGTGATTCCAAAGAAATCATGCGCTCCATTTTTATTTGGAGAAATTCTGACAAAGACCTTTTTTTTTGGCCTTCCACTGTGTTATGTGGATGTTTATGTGAGTAGGGGCAGGGTGTGTAATTTCAGTTGTTTAGGTTTCCTTCACATTTAAAGTATTGGAAGTTAATTAACAGAAAAAACACAGCCAGAAAAACGAGGTTAAATAGATAAAATAAATATTTTATAAAAGTTGTGTTGGTTAAATTTCATTTGGTATTTTTCCAGTTTATCGGATTACTAAGCATCCTACGCTGTGACCTCCTTCTATCACATTTTATTTTCAAAATGAATGTGAGTTGCTTTAAACTTTGATTTGTTTTTTTTATACTGAGTAGACAACAGCAGAATTGATTAAAAATGGTAACCCAACACTGGGCCCTGCTCCTTTTCTGTGGCTGTGCAGATAGTATTCAGGAAACTCTTCCCCCAATCCCCTTTTGTACTGTACCTTCCTTCATTGATCTTTCTCCTCCTCTGTAAATCCCCCTCTTCCATGTGTAATCCATTGTGGCGTTCCCATGTCTGCTGGAGCTCGGCCAGAAAAGCGTGGTATTACTACAACTACAGACGCCACACACGAGCACACACAAGCGGGAAGCCTATAGTCGCACCTTCAGGTTTCTCACAGTGTGTAGAAAAAAGGGAATGTCCTCGGGGGGTGTCCATGCAGTGATCCTGCCTGGTTTCATTGGAAAGTTTTTATTTATTTATTTATTTATTTTGGAGTGACAGTTGTTTAAAATACTCTTGTTTCTGGCTGGAAAAATTACAAAAAAGAAGCTGATCTAGGAAAACGTTTGCCCCTTTGAATCACTTTGGCACAGTCCTGTTTTAGACCATGTCAGCTTTTGTGACGGAGTCGGAAAGAGGCAAATCACTGAGGTTAAATAAGAAAAAAGTGGAGAACTAGCATAAGGAAAAGAGTGAGTTTTAGAAAGGATACGCTGATTTGTTTTTCCCTTTTTTAAAACTTAGCTGAGGCCTTCGGTCTGAATTGTTTCATCATCACAAAACCAGCACAAATTTTAAGAATGATCTAAAAATTGAGTACCAAAGTGGTGGTGTTTAAACAGTTGTAGCGCAGCTCTTGTCGCTGGTTACACAACTGCGTTTGTTGTTGTAGGAGTCTGGTTAAACACCTCCTCCTCAGATATTGGAGCTTTACTGGAAGATGTTCACATGTTCCCATGGATCATGCGGTAGTCCCCTCATCCTGCTAAATTCTTCTAGATCCTTTTCCTTATTTGCCGAGTCTTCTGGGATGGATGGCAACAATAGAAACTGTTTTTATAGTCTTTACTTTAACTGACAGGCCAAGCTTTCACTATGTATGTAAAGAATTCACTTTGGATTAGAAGCACTAGCGTTATTTGCTTTTTTGAAAGTGTTCATACACTCAACATGCCACCAGCCTGAGAAGATTTTGCAATGAACTCACAAATTATATACCTTTTTTTTGGCATTTACATTGTGAAAATGCATTAATGAGGTAACCACTTTGAAACATTTTTAATCTGTTGCACATTTTATTTTGCATTGCAATCTGCAAAAGTCAGAAATCAGAATGACATATGGACCGCATTTTAACTGGAAAAAGTTTTTAGGATGCTCTGCTATATTTCTTCTTGTTAAGTAAAGAAACTTCCATATAGGCAAAAGTTCTCAAAGTCCCCTTAAATCATCTTTTGATCTTTTTAAAAATTGTTCCCAGTGAACTTTTAATTATGACTATGAGATTTTTTTGTGCCAAAATCAAAAACCTACGTTGTTTTCTAGGACACAGTTTCTGCAGAGTGGCAGTTGTTCATTAGAATTTGGCCTCTTAGTTGTGGGCAGGACAACAAAGCAACCCTGCCCCCCTTCCTGCTAGTGTAAGCTCGCTGTATACATGCCCTCCCGCTAGCTTAAAGCCCTCCTACATTCCAATAAACATTGCTGGCACAACAAAAATGTCAAACATTATTGGAGCCAATCAGCTGTAAAGTTTGAGCCAGGCGCCGGCTCGGACAAGGAAAACAAAAACATACATGGATCTAGTAGTCCACAAGTGGATGCAACACAACAGAATTTTTTTTATCTGCTCCTGATTCATCACAATTTAAATAAAAGACTCAGAAATACAATTTTGAACTTCTTTATATATGTCCTCCATCATCAGGTCATGTTAAGAACATCAAAAACAGGGTATTCATTGGAGTGGGTCTTTGAATATGGAATCTGCATTTTATTGTCTACCATTTACTTATCTTTGGTGTTAATTTGAGCAACAAAAACAATACAATGAAATGTATGAAAAATAGTACTATGAAATAACAGTTGGTACGTTTTTGGAAGACATTAACATTGCATTGTGCACAGCCTCTGTTTGGTGGACTGACACTGTAAGGGTCGACAGGGCTGACGAAGGTTTGCTGACTTGGGGAAATAAAGAGTTCTCCACTGCATTGTGGGATTCAGCAGGATCAGGTGGAGCCAGACAGACTCATACAGGTCCAATCAGGTGTGTGTGTGTGTGTTAGTGGGAGAGAAAGATTATACTGTCTCTTCCTGCCTTCGTCTTATTTTTCCTTCTCCCCTCCCCTCTCTATCTCCCTGTAATAAAGCAGAGTATTTATTTCCCCCCTTCAGCTCCCAGGCCTCTTAAAGGGAGTTGGGGACCAAGCTGATATTATACTTTGTGTGTGTGTGTGTGTGTGTGTGTGTGTGTGTGTGTGTGTGTGTGTGCATGTGTGTTTGTATGTGTGACAGAATGTTTGTCATTCTCTCACACTGTGCTGCCTGCCTGCCTCATCAGCCATTCCAAAGCTACAGTTGCGCCTTGTAGCGTGCTCACACACAGAGGTTGAAAGTTGCTGATTCTGAGCCGTGGGGACTCGTAGAGGAGCGTCCACTGGTGGGGCCTGATGGGGCTGGGCTCAGATGAGGTAGAAAAGTTATAGGGGCCTGCCATTACCTGCCAGCACCAATGGAGTTTATTAGAATTGCAGATCTATTCTGGCAGAGCTCAGAACCGCTAAGAGAATAACTTTGACCGTTGTCCATGTGGGAGTTGAAGCCTAAAAAGGCTTGAGCCATACACGTCGCCTGGCGTTCAACTGGAGCTCTTTGTGTTTGGGTTTGACTCTGCAATGCTAATTTGCAAACAGGTTAAACATTTTCGATGTTAAGTGTACTTAAGAGGCCTGAAAGTGGCAACACTTTGGATCGTTCTTACATACTGAAGCCACAGCAACGCTTGACATACGACTAGTTTGGCAGTTATTGCAGGTTTCTTCTGAAGTTCCTGTGTAATGTAATTAGGATAATAATCAATGTCATGCTGGATTATTTACAAAGTGGGAGCACTTACACAAGTCCAACTAGAGCAATGATTTGTAGATCTCTGTGCCGAGCAGAGCAAGGATCAGCTCCGAGCGTTGTGTGAATTAGTTCTTTGTGGCTTTGGGACCAAGCCTGACAGTTGGCACAATGAAGATGATTTATGACTGGCCAGGAGAGTCAGAGATGGATGAGGAGAAATAACTTTGATCAAAGTTTTTCTCTAACAGCAGCAGAAAGCTTCCTCTTAGTCCTTGTTGATGTCTGGAAGTGGCTTGACTTTATTTTCCTGAGGGAAGAAGTCTGTCTGCTTGTGTTAATGGTGGGATGGCAGTTTATTACAGAGTGCAAACTGTGTTCATGCAGATATGGGAAACCGCGCCATTATACAGCCTTCATCAAGAACTTTTTATCACACTTTTGTTTATTTGAAGGGATTGGGCAGAGATTACAGTTATGTTGATGTGAAGACAATTTTACGATGCGTGCTGACCTCTATGTGTGGGTCTTCTACTGCAATGTTCTCTGAATGTTGTGTTTTTATTCTTTAAAGATTGGAAAGAAAAAAGCAGCCAACACTGAAAGACATGATTGGTTCTGTTTTATCTCTGTTTTGAGTGTTTCTTTTTCATTTTTGTCATTTTTTTTCTACAGTAAAGTCTTCTCTTTTTTTATTGCGTGGGTGACGTTCAAAAAAATTAATCTGGGATAGATTAAATTTACACAGTGGGATTAAGACGTAGTATGACTGTAAAACCCCTCACTACACCCTTTATAGACTTTTCTCTCTTGTTGAAAGTGTCAAAGTTCACACCTTCATAGAAAAATGGGTCCGGTATTTAAAAAACGAAAACAAACTTCTGCTCACAATCAAAGATCAATGAAGAGCATGACACATTCCGTACAGGAAAGACGGCACATAGGAGATCAATTGAAAAGGTAAACAGCTAATCAGAACGCACAACACTGCGCTGTGATAAATGAATAAATGAAACCAAACTTGATCTGAAAAAAATCTGCAAAACAGCGAGACTGCAAAAGGCGAAACTCCAAAATAGCGACGGACCACTTTATTATGTTTTTTTTCACTCCCATTATTGTTCAAAAATACAATAACTAGCATTTTTTTAATGGAAATATCTTGCCTGTTATCTGCATATTTGTATAAAATGACCCTCCAAGCATTAGAGACTTCTGGCATAAGGCTGCCCCCTTACCAACAGCCAAAAGCTGCAGCGTAGAAATTCTGTACACGCCCAGAGATACAGTCGAGCTCATTTATGCTGCAGACTCTTTCAAAGATTAAACGTTCTGCAGCCAAGACTCATGTGGTTCTCCTGCTCAGTGTGTGTCCAGAGCCGGTGTTAGCAGGGATGGGCTGCCTTTTTACAGGTCACAGTCTAATCCTGTGAAGGGCTTTTGGACCAGTACTCCCATGGTAAGGGGTTATGGAGTTTATCTCTCAGGGACCAATCAGGACTAACTATCCGTTACGTGGTTCATGTTTTGATTCAGAAGCCAGTGAACAGCAAGGTTTGTTTGGAGCGATTTCAACTGGTCCATTAAAATCAAACGACATTCATTGTGCACAATAAGGAGCATAAATACAAATGCAGACACTCTGATTCACCCATGCAAACACAGCTTTTATAGTCTGAATATAATATGTGGTTTGAAAGAAACATTGTCCTTGCTGTGACTAGCTTCCTTTTGTGTCCGATTTCATTTATATAACCTCTTCAAGGTTCAAAGTGCTTTACTTTGCGTTTCTCTTTCATTTGATCCTTTCTCAGACTTTCTTGCAGCCCTTTTGGTTATGCATTTGCTCTTTATGCAAGCTCTGCTTTTTTAATGGAAAGGCAGCGTGGAGATTCAGTGAGCAGCCCAACTATCCAATCATTGACCATTCAAGTAGGAAGTAAGTGGTTTAAATATGGATATTTTTTGTCTGTTTCTCAGGCTCGTCTTTTAAAGTCCTACTCCAATTATCTTTTGATCTTTTCTTAAAGCATTCCTAGTCATCTTTTAATTATGATTATGCTGATTTAAAGTCAAAAACCTGTGTCGTTATCTAGGACATAGTTTCTGTAGAGCGGCAGCAGTTTGTCAGAAATTCACCTCTGAGCTCTGAGTGGGACAGAATAAGCCTGCCCTCATTTCCCATCATCCCTTTGTTTACATTCTCTCCCACTAGCTGTCCAGCCGTACAGTTTTGAGCCAAATGCCAGGGAAGTGTTGACGTACATGGATCTTTTTGTCTGCATGTGGATCCATCGGTACGGAGCGGAGCAGGGAGCTTGTGGCCTTGCGATTGTAGCTTCTATGTCACTACTACAAGCTTTTTCAGGCAGGAATTACTCTGAGATTAGTGTTTTGATCTTAATTTTCTTTATAGATCTCATCTATTTTGAGAAAAATCTCACAAGAACATGTTAAAGACACCAAAAAATGACCTTCATTGGAGCTTCTTTTTCTGCACCTATTGCAGCTGCTGTTTTGCTTTTCTTCATTCTTAGGGGTCTTCATGTCTACCAGTGCTTTGGTAAGCATTGTAGAAGAGCTCAGCGTTTTGAGATTACAAGTGTCTTTAGATCATGGCTTTCAAGTACTTGAAAACAGAAAACAAAAAACTGGAAAGCAAAAAATATTGATTTGTTTTGCCTGGCTGCCACCCATCTATGACAAAGAAGATATGAAAAAAACAACCCAATACTTTAAGTACAGTGAACATCATATTTCTCATTGAAGCCACTTCTGGCCTAACTCTTTTGTTTTTAAATTAATTTTAAATGATTTTATTTGTGTAGGTGTGTACTGCTATCACCAAGAATACGTTCTTTTGGGTCTGACTTTGTTTTTTTTATTGTTAATTAAAAAAGAAAGAAAAATAAGAAAATAGGGGGACAAAAGAGATTCGGTGAAGCCTCCATGGTACTGGCAATAAGAAGCAGGATGAACATTTATAGCGGCTAGCCCACCAGGGAACAACAATTACATTTTGGAGGTAATTGCTTGGAGTCTTGATTATAGTTTTACTATTAATTAGTTTTGTGTAATCCTGACCACCTTGAGCCAAAATAACAAAACTTCTTTAACCACTTGGTTGGTTGTCAGAAACTTGTTAAATTCCCTTCATAGGTTGTTGGCTTTCCATGATATTGCTTCCATCTCTCCCTCTGTTTACACGCTCTTGTCTTCCTTTTTTCTTCCACATCAGAAACTTCTGGGCTTTCAGAGCTCTGTATGAACCAGCGATTGATTTCTGCCCTCATGTGTTCCTTTAAAGTCAGAGCGTTCCATGTTTTTCCTTGATGTTCCATCTAGACCGACCTGGTACGCTGGTGCATCTCTGCCCCAGTTTACCAAATGTCTTATCTGCCCCACCCCTCCAAGTCCCATCTCATTAGACGGACTTGAATTCACAGTCCAACCACCTCTGTTGTCTGGACTCGAAGCATCTTCAGGTCGCTGTGTTCTGACTTATAAAAGGCAGAAAAAAAGAACGGGGAGGGAGGAGGATTAATCATCTATTTGCTGAGCTTGTGTCTTTCCTTCCATGGTTCCCCCAGCCTTTCTTCTATTATATGTGGTGGGGGCAGAGGATATTGGGTCAAGATGCATGGTGAACTCTGAGGTCCATGACATCGCTGTAATCCCCTTTTTTTTCTTTCTTGTCTTCCTGCTGTCTGTCTTTACATCATCACCTTCTTCTTTTCATACTTCTTACCTTTTTCTATTAACTTCATTTTGCCTCTTTTTTTTTAAAGCATTTTCTCTTTGATAAAGGTTTTTTTTTTGAATTTGGAGGTCAGAAGATGACATTTGGAGCAGGATATATCCTGAAAACATGATTTTGACACTTTTTTTTTATTAGGTGCCTCTGCAGGTTTTATTTTTTTTGTTTTATTTAGCCTTTCTGACCTGATCTTTGTCACTTAAAGTAGAGTGTTCAGCCCTTAACTCAATTTCCTGTCTTTTGTCTTCCTTTCCTCCATCTCCTCTCCTTTCTTGACTTGGTTTTGATTAAAGCTGGGTCATGTTTCTTTTTCACGTTGTGTGCATTTCAGCTCTGTTTACGCACCAAATCCACCTCCATTTCAACCTCCCTCTGACCATTCTATTGTCCTCAGTTCTGGGTCATGGTCATTGGTCCATGTCAGCTTTCTCTGTGGACGCGTTTGATGGCCTCCCTCTTTTTCCTTAAGCTCTCCGGGTCAACAGAAACAAAGACGAGGCGTGTGAAGGACTTAGTCCTTTATTTATTTTCTGGCCTTTTGTTTGCTATGCTTGCAGGGCAATTTGCAGACATGCGTTTTTCTTTTAATGTACATAGAAGCAGTTTATTTTTGTCCTCTCTCTCGCTGATCTCGGCATCCTTTGTATGTTGTTCTTGTATTCATGAGCATGCAGAAGGAGGGATGGACCTTTAACCTCGACAGCGATCTTTGCCACGTTAGGTTGATGGCGGGCAGCAAGAACAGATCTGAAAATTCTCTGATCACACAGCGCAGGAACTGGGGCCAGCGGGTGCGCCGCCCGGTTTCCCTGGCCTTATGCCCCCGTCTATTGTCATCCTCCAAACCCCTGCTCCTCTTTCATCCCAGCTCATACTCTCAATCCCACGCCCGCCAGACTATTGGGAATTCCCGCAGGGATGAGACAGAAAGCAAGTTGGAGGTAAAGGCTGCCTTGTCTGCTCTGTCACTTCATGCTGACACGGTTTAAGGCAGAGTGACACTGAGCTCAGCCTCCCTTTCTGGAAGCAAGCCGGTCCAGAGAGTCTAACCTTCATGACCCTGTTCCAGACCAATGGGATAGATACTGACTGGCTTTTTTTTTTTTTTGGTGGTGGTGGTGGTGGTGATGTTTGAGTGGGTTTTTTTTTAAAGTGTGCATGAAAAAGTCTCAGCAATAGTTTAAACAAAGAAAAAGAAAAACAGCAACCGGGATTTAGCCTCTGAAGAGAGACTTTCATTTCTAAAACGTCCAGATCAGCAAAGCTTTACTGTTTATACAATAAAAAAAGTTTATGATGAAATTGCTTAGAAAAAAAAATACCAGCTCAGGAAATTTGGTAAAAGGTCATAGTTCTGATTTGTGTTGAGGTTGAAGCCTTGAGAAAAACGGAGCCTTTGCTGAACGTGAATGACCTTTCAAACTCCTTTAAATGCTTTTAAGGGAAATATGGTTTTGGTATTCTGTCTTTGAGTCCTAAAAACCTTTTGATACACAATTTTACATAATTGCAAATCTTATTTATGTGATTTTAAATGTAGAGTATAAAGAAGGAGATGCTGCATTTTATTGAGGTTGACATGCTAACACACACTCACATACCCAACATTTTCGGCTTTTTGGAGGTTTTGGGTAAAAGTAAGCATCAATATCTTTTATTTTTTTAATCCAAAACCCACTAAGAAGCTCAAATGTTATTTAATAGCTTTCAGTAGATTCAAAATAAAAAAAACAAAAAAAAACTGTGGATATCTCTTGCATTTTCACATGCACATATTCATTCACATCAAATTTTGTTTTTGCTTGTATTCATTATTCCTGCTGGAAAGTAGGGAGGAAAATGAGAATTGAAGTTCTTACTGTCTTCTGAATTCAGTCCAACTTTGAACTGTCAGTCAGTGTTTACTGGTTTATCAACTGTTTGTGTGAAATAAACACAAGCTGCAAACCACAGAGTGGAATTTATTCAAAAGATGCGTCTAAAGTTGCGACTTTAAAGAAAACAAAAAAAACCCTGTTTTATTACTTAAAGGCTTGAACAGCCATCATAGTGCTGATATTATGAAAGTGTAGTAAATTATACAGCTGGCCACGGGGAGACTGACGTGGATGTTTGGATGTTGTGGATGTTGTTGCCACTTTTGTCAATGCAACATTAATTTAAGTGTCTGTTTGCAATGTGTTATTTTTTGAATGCAGATCAAATGACACCCTGTTTTAGGCACAAACACACGTTTGACATTATAAAAACATGGCCGGGTTCCGAAGTGCTTTGTGTGTAATAAGTATTTGCTCTCAACAACTCGCTGTGTAAACAAAGCTTTTGGGGTTAATTTTGCCGCGTTCCCTTTCTCTGCCGTGTTTACCGGATCTGTCATTCTGTTGCACTTGCCTCCCCTGAAATCCTGAAGGAGGCGATGGACTTGTGAACGAAATAAACTCTGGTCATCTTCCAGGTGCCTGGATTTCATTCCCTGCACTGGTCTGAAATGTTCCGCAGCTGGAAATGTTTCTCTCTCCTGCTGTGGCTCTCCAGGGAATCTGTACGAAGCTTTGACAAACCTCACCAACCCGGGGAAAACTGGCCAGCTACTGTGTAGTGACCTTAACAATGCAATTACCATGCAGCATATGCTGTCCCATTGGCACCATTGTTGAGCGCCAGCCTAACTCTGGTGCTTTTGTTGCCGTCTCACCTTTGTTTGAATTTCACTGTCAAATAGTGCTTTCTGAGGAAGCTGGAGTGTACTGAGAGCTTGAAATTCAAGGACACAATAGTACTGACACTCAACAGGCTTTCACTAACTGTAGCCATCTTAAATCGGAGTGGAAGGGCTCTTTAGACATGTGAGAAAACGGAAGAATCAAAAATCGCAAGTCTCAGTGTAAATGCCTGAAACGCTCGTATTCATCGTGAAAAGACTTGGCCCATTTTAAAGTTAAGAATTAAAGAAAGTGCTGGTTGCCACTCTGCTTCCTCTATTTCATCGACTCTCTTCCTCGCACAAGACCAGTGATTCTTTGTGGAGAAAACATGGACGTGCTGCAGCTCCATCCATTTTTACAAATATACAAGGCTAGTTAGGCCACTGCACTTTCTGGTCTGTGTGTAATGATGTGTCCTGCACCAGCACCAGGTAAGATAAATGGAACATCTCTGCTGCACTTGTTTATGTAAGTCCCTCAGACGAAGTAGTGACACTGGACTTCCAATTACCTGCCCAATATCAATGTGGTGCTTAGAATGGAGACTTGACTACCCTTGGGGATGATGGCTCCATCGCTGCAGGTCTTTACTTCAGCTCCTAATATGCGCTGCTATATAATAAAAGAGTTAGGAGACTGTGTTGGACTTTTGCTTACATGCTGTGGACAGCAACGCAATTTGGCAGTGTTTGTTTTCATGGTCTGTCGTGCGCTTCCTGTATCTGCCATCAGAAACAAAAAGTGTTTTGCAGCAGCTCTTATTTTTGTTCTATTAAACCCTTAATATGATCTGTTACTTTTCATGAAGCGACCTGAGCAGCTGGCACTTCTAGTAGGAGCTGTAATTTAATGTTAGCTGTTGTCTGCTGGGAGGAAAACAAGAAAAAGGAACATGTGCATTCAGGGAAGGTGATGGCGAGTTTTCCTTAGTAGCTTCTTATTTTTCTTGGAATTAGTGACTGTTTTCGACCGCAAGTGCCGCTTTTTCTTGAGGTTGCTGCCTCCCACACTTTGTTCCTTCATCGTCTCGTCAGACCATGTCCTGGTGTGCAGAAGCACGCTCTCGTCTCCCCTCGAGACCTGCTGCTGCTGTTCGAGCAAGTGGTGTTTTTTTCTTTTTTTTTGTGTCATCAGAAGATCTAATTTGCTGCCATTCAATCTAGTTCCGTTTAAAAACAATTTACACAAAATGGAAAATTGCTTTACCTAGGTAATCCATCACAGTAAATATGAAACCCATAATTTGTTTTGGTTCCCCTAATTGTAGCAGAAGATGGGTTAGGATGCTCTTTTTTTTGTCAACACTTCCACTCATATTTAATATATTTTACTATAACATGTGCCAAGTAAATGTAATTTTTTAGTTTTTCCTTTTTTTTTGTAAATTAAAGGACAGAAAAACAATAGAGGTCAAGCAAACAAATAAATTAACCAAAATTTCCCAACTTGGCCCAAAAAATGAAAATTAAAAATTTGGATTCAACTAAAAAAGTAAATAGTAAACTTTCAACACCTGTAACTCTTGTCAAATTTACTCAATATATATGGCAGGTTCATTGACTGGCTCTAATAGGAACACCAACTAAGATTAGATGAGTCAGCAAAACACACCTTTTCTGCAAATAAACACTTAAAAGCTTCGTTTTATATACAGGAACCGAAACTGATCCAAAGAACTTGTAATAAGAAATAAAAGAAGGCAAAAAGAAATAAATAAAATAAATCTGATAAAGACATTTTTGAAAAAGCTGTTTCTTATATAGCAAAAGTGTTAGTTTGCTATAAACATCACACAGAATGGCAGCTGTTTTTTTTTAGCTGTTAAGTCATTTCTGCAGCTAGTTTAAATAAAGAGATTTTTGATTGGGGTCCACTTTTCAGATTATAAGCACTCTTTTCTCCCAGTCTTAAGTCAGGATGGACAACACACCAATTAGGCAGCAAAGCAAGACTAATGACTGTGGTTAACTGACGAATGGAGCGATCTCTATTGAACTGCCTCATTATGTGATTGAGTGGAGTGTGTGCACATCTTGTTGAAGCGAGATCTAAATGATAATAACCAGATGCCTGCAGTACACGCATCCACCCGTTACTTGACCTTTGTTTCCTCTTGAGATTTCAATATGAACTCCTCTGTGCTGCATTTCTGGTTCCCAACAGGTCACACTGTTGGATTGTTAAATAGAGGGTAAATACATTTGTGTGATTTCTGGCTTTTTTAAGAGGCTAATTAAACTCTGTGTGTTGCATCCTTTGGCAGCACTTTCTAGCTTTACTTATTTTCTTTTCGACAGACATGGACAAAGGACACATTGTAGTGTCTACGGTGTTAAACCAGCCACTGTCTCTGCTGCAGTAATTATTAAAAACAGATCTATTGCATGAAAAATCCAAAGAAGGTGGATAGATATGAGTATTCAAAGTGAATCCCACTGCAAATGCACCTTTTAAAAATGTCTTTAAAATATATTTTTTAAATGAAGTATTTCACAATACATCATGTTTTCTTTTTAAATATTTAACATTAAACTGAACATCCCAGTGGAAATGTAATGCTGAGTAATCAAATCAATGGACTGATTTTGCTTATAGTCCATTTCATTTACTTTTCAAACAAAACCCCCTTTTTTGTTGGTTCTTAATGTAAAATTTTATAGTTTTAAAAATGAAAGTTCAACTTTTGTTTAGTATCAGTTTTGATGTGAATGTTCCAAAAAATATAATTTGGAATAAAAATGTGACAGATGTAACAGATATGTAATAGGGTTAAGTTTTATTTTAAATCTAACATTGAGCCTACAAATCTGAACTTATTTAATTTTATCTGGCATTGCTACTTTGTCATTTTTAATTGACTTCAGAGTGAAACACATTCACAAAGAATAATCCAGATCCTGGTCCATCTTTTTGTTCAACACTGCATGGTTGCTGCAGATTGTGCAGCTGCTCATTCATCATGTGAACTTCCTGTTCTCTCACATTTCAGTCTTACTGTGTAGAGCTTGTTATCACGTCGGCCATTTGAGTCCAGTTGCATTGAGATGATTTGAGCTTTGTACAATTGTATGTTATCCTGGTGGAAAAGTAGAAGGAAAAGGATGAATATACCACTAATTTACAGTATTTTACCACTGCTGACTGCAATGGTAAAATACTGATGGCTGCAAATAGGCGAACACTGAATGTGAAACAAGCTACACTTAGTTGATTTCTGATGCCAGCTTGTTTAATGTAACTCTATTAAGCTATTTTTACTTAGTCTTTTGGAATACAAAAAGTGCTAAAGTGCTGCTGCTTTGTAAAGTTGGCTTTCGATGAGAGTTTTAATAAACAGATGGTTTTTAAGGCAGGCAAAGTTTTTTTTCTTTTCTTTTATCCAAAAAATTTTTCTATTGATTTGATTAGTAAAAATCAGTTTCATTACTTCCTCTTCCTCTTCTTCTTAACCCGCTATATCCCTTTTGGAGTCACAGGGTTGCCAGAGCCTGTCCCGGCAACTGTTGGGCGAAGGTGGGGTACACCCTGGACAGATATTGTGGAAATCTGATTTATTTGTCTTTATAAATTAAGTCAGAGAGCTTGAGATGGCTTTGTGCAGTTTTAGAATAAGCAAAACATCGTCTTAGCTTGCATTACTGACCTAAAAATGCTAGGCCAGCTTCTCTTTCCTTTGGAGAGGCCATTAGCTGCACCAAAGGGTTTAACATTAAAGTGTCACAAACCAAACACTTTCCATTTAAAATCAAAAGCTAGTCCTTGGAATCTTGCTTTTCCTTGTCCTGACACAGTCTGGTTTGTTTTGTTAGTCTTTTATGGATGTTGGTTTAGTTTATTCCAATCACTTGAAGGTCCACAGTGAGTGCGTTTAAGCTGAAGTAGATTGGACGAGATGTGCTTTTCTGAGTGTGTTTGGTTTTAGACTCTGGCAGCCGCTGGCAGATCTTGATTGCTTGCTCTTGCTTGGATGAATCAAATGTGCCACTGACAGAAGGAGAGGTAGTGCAGTAACACAGTGAGTGGACCTGTCAGCTACCTGCTGTTTACATTTAGTCAAAACAGGCGAAGACCTAATTTCTCCTGGGAGTCACAAATTGCATCGCCCAACTTGTTGCCCTTGCCCCCTTGCTGATATTTCCACTCACTTTTAGGAGAAAGGAGCGGAAATACATGCAGGAACGAAGAAGAAGAAAAAAAAACTTCAATAGAATTTTAATTTGCTCTATTAATTTATGTAAATGATGTGGAGCAGTTGTTTGAAATGGTTAAATTGCTTACCCAAGCATCGCCATGTAGGCTGTATGTAAATTCAAGTGTGTGCTAATTGAAATTCAATATCTTTGCCATCAGCACAAGTTGTTGGCCTTCTCGCCTGAGCTGCCCTCTTCCTCACCTTCTTTCTTCTCTTCTTCCTCTCCTCGTTTTGGTAGCGCATGTGTTTGCCCTCCAACCTTACCTAAGTGGGTCTTTAATTTAAAAGTAAGCGCATTAACTTTTTCAAACACGGCCAAGATGAAGTACCTTTTGCTAACAAATGAATAAACGATGAAATAAATAATACTCTGGCCCAAGCAGACACAGAAACGCGCAAAGGAAAATCGATAAACGGCGGTATTGAGGCATCTCTCGAGGTCTGCGTCTGGCTGAGTGTGATGGCTGATTTATTTGTTCTCTGCAAGTGGTGGTAAATCAGTGCTTCCCCTCAGGCCGGCTCCCCGCCACCCAGCCAGGCAACCTACTTAGTGTCAGCCTTCCACCCAGCTGGCTCAAGCATCTGTACCGAATCTTTCTGTTTGTTTGTGCTTGGCCCCCAAAAACATAACGTCTTCAAATTCACCTTATCCTTGCTTTGAAAAATGTCCAGCACCTTAAAGGCCACCGCAGGCGTTCTTTGAGAGCGAGTCGCCGGTGTCGACTGCAGGAACAATGCCTTCTGTTATTATTCAGAAAGGGTAGGGTAAAAAGGCTTGGCTTTTGGGTAATTGCTGTTTAAAGATGTGAAAAAAAAGTAGAGCAGAGAAGGACTAAGACGAGGGCTAACCTTCCCCCAGGGCTCTCTCAGGGGTTGGAGCTATGTGTTGAATCCTTCTGCTCCTCTGCTCTCCTCTCTGCTCCTCTTCTCTCCCCGTTGCCCCAAGACAGGAAGGCAAGCTGTCCTCACCGAGTGGCAGCACTCACCGTTGAGACAGAACCCACCAGTACAAAACTTTTTCCTTTTTACCCATAAGATATACGGCTAGAGGCCCCACTTAGGCTCACAGACGCATCTGTTTGCTTTGTCTTTCTTTTAAATCAACTTTTCTGTCAACTTTTAATTAGAATTTGCAACGATTTTGGAATCTTTTGACTCCCTACACTTAAAAGGAAGGTGATGCAAAACTGGAAGTTAGTTTGTATAACTTTGTGTAGCTCTCAATAATATCAAAGCTGCCAAACTGCTAGCCTGACAAGCTAATTATGTTTGGCTCGAGCATCGTTTGGCCTGAACTTCATACCCACTGTGTGTACACACAGTGACAGCTGGTGCCCATATTGCTCATTGGGGGTGTGACACAGCTAAGAAGCATCAACAAATTGGACTCTTGGCCAAATGCTGTATTTCAAAACACATGAAGCCTTTTCAGCATGGCTTGTGTAAACCTCCAGGATAGTCTTATTGTTTTGTCCGAGCTTCCTGCCACTGGCCTCGCCACTGTTATCTATTCATCTGCTGCCTTCCCAAGAGAAATGACAGCAGCAGTGTTGAGAACAAACGCGGGTCCCAGTTTGAACCAATGAAAAACAGAAGAAGGCTGAAAAAAAAAAAGAGTCTAGCATGTTAAGAAAGTCAGTTTCAGAGATGAACTAATCATTCTTATGAACTAATCCACTGTGGCAGACGCTTTTGCTGACCAAGTGCTCTGAAGCTCAGCACAATTGGGAGTTTGAGATTTGGAAGAGTCACAGTTTTTATTTACATAATTGTAGTTCAATTTGATTACCGTGACAAAAACAGTGTAATAAATGGAATTCATTCATTTTCAGTTTTTTTTTTTTATTTGACAACAGACATGAATAAAATTGAATGAAATCCACTTCTTAAGAAAGCCTGAAACTTTAAAAATCTTTAAGCAATTTTTAGAATTTTGTTGAAAGGATCATCACTCCTCCTTTTAACCAAAAGAAAACGAAGAGTGTAGAGTTGCTTAACTACCCAGTATTTATTTCATGGAAATGTACTTGACTTTTAAGTGTCCTCTAAATTGGAGATCTAGTTTAACACTGATTTATAAATCTCTTCAAATGCTCAATTAGATTGGTAATTACTCCTCAGGCATGATTACGTTTATGCTGGTATGTTCATTAATACTCGGGGACATGGGTCTGTGACCAGCAACTCTGTAAAATTAAATTAAATTCTCAACATGGAGCTCAGAGAGCTTTGGAGCGGTCTCAGCCCAGCAGGAGGAGGACACATCTGAGGCCGTGGTTCCTTCAGCTGTAAAATTCTGTTAAGGACTAACTTCAGATCAAAGTGGACTTTTAAGCAAATCGTCTAATCTAAAACTTAAGAAATAATATGCTATAGCAGAAAAAAATAGTTTTTTTCTCTTTTAGCTATTTTGAAACCTCCCTTTTCTTCTGTCTTTGTTCATCTATCATTTAATCTATTTTTCTATTTTCCCATAGATCAATGAAAGAAAAAAGCTGTATTTTTTAGGTTTTGGTTGCGAAATTTTTTCATTCTTTAAACTAAAATGTTCCTCAAAAATGTCTAATTTGGTCATGCGTTTCTATTTAGCTCTTATAAAAAAGACCTGCACCTGATGGCTTTGCTTTCAACTCTTTTCCTTTTGGTCCCCTCAGTCCTTTAATGTATGGACGCCCAGGTGGTTCCATCTTCATGTGCCCAGCACTTAAGGAACCCTTGATAGTGGAAAGGTTTTGTTAATATCACAAGCTACAAAAAGAAATGAGATTAATTGGGGTCAGTTTGCTCCCACCACCTGAGTGGGATAATGGACACATTTGATGTAAAAAAAAAAATCTTGAATTGTTAAAGAAAAAACAAAGTCCAATAATAATTTGTGTTGATTACTTTTGGATTTGCCAAAATCTCTTTAAAAAAATCCATTTAATAAAAAGCTTGAATTTAGGGAAATTTGTAAAAGTTACTTAAACTAAACTGAATTTAATTTATCAATTTCTTGACTAATTAGTGTTTTATTTAAAAAATAAAAGTACAACTGAAGAGTTTTACTAGCTTTTTGTCAAATCATTGGACATGTATAAACTATTACTTTCAATTGATTAAAAGTACCTGTTTCTTACCTGGTAAATTTGAACATAAATGACGTATGGCTACTTCAAATGTTTAGCACCAAGGCTGTCAAAAAATCTATTTGAATAAAATAGTATTTTTTGGCCCTCACTGAATATTATGAAGTGAGCATAAACAAACAGTATCTTTCATTCAATTACTTTTTGAAAATGTTAGTCAGCTCTCTTCATCTGTTTGGCTACCAGCTGTCATGAGAAGCCAGATTGCGTTGGCTCGAATTCTTTCCCAGAAGGAACAAACAGTGCTGATGGAGCCATAGCGTCCCTCTAATTGGAGTTTCATGATTGTATGTGTGGCTGGGATGTGGCCCCTTGAACTCTACTCTTCTTTAGCTTTTTGCAATATGACATTAACACAGATTTGTTCCAGCTTTTGTTGCTGGAGGAGGAATAGATAGAAAAAGCAGACATATCATTTCAAAATTTGACTTTTTAATATTTAGTTGATTAAGTTTGAATTTTCCATTGAAGGGGAAATCAGGGAGACAAAGATGTCATTGTATTCATGGGTATTTCTATAGGAAATTTTAACATCTTGTTTGCAGTCCCATTCCCATTTTTAGCCAAAATCAAAAAAACCTGTGTGGTGTTGTTGGACATGATTTCTGCAGACCAGCACTAGTGTTTAGAAAGTAACCTCTGAGTTGTGGCTGTACTGTTGGGGTTACCATTGGCAACCCCGCCGCCCCTTCCCCTCCCCTTTGCTGAGAGCTCGGGGCATTGAGCGTGTGGTCTACCGACCCAATTTTGCACGTCACAAATAAACTCTTTTTTAAACTGCATTTTGTCGTCTGTGCCTGATTCACAACGATTTGAAAAAAGAAATTCTCAGAAATGTAATTTTAATCCTAATTTTCTTAATATATGTCCTCCATCATCAGAAAAATGTGACAAGAACATGTTAAAAATACCAAAACATTATTTTCATCATTATCATTCACAAGCTTCCTGCTCTGCTCCATTCTGATGCATCCACTTGTACTGTAGATGAATAGGCATCTGGCTCAAAACTGTACGGATGTCGCTCCAGCAACTAAGTTTGGGGATGGGAGGGGCTGTAAGTTAGTTAGTTTTTTTATTTGATCTTAAAAAGGCATAATCATAATTAAAAGACCACTGGGAACGCTTTAAAAAGAAATCAAAAGATGATCAGAGTAGGACTTTCAAGACATCTAAAGATTCACAAAGTCCATGTTTAATTTTTTTATTTTATTTTAATTTTATTTTATTCTATTTATTATCATGATTTAAAAGATAATTTAAAAAACGAACTGAATCTCATTTTTGTAGCCTTTGTAATGGAAGAAACTGCTTCCTCTCTTGCTTAAGCAGCGAGGGGTGTGACAATAACCGCGTGCGATTAACCCCGACACTGCGCCCCCTGCTGGTTAATCACAGCGGTGATCAAAAATCCCAAACCGTCACAGCTCTATAAGCAGCTTCGAATATTAAAGAAATGGCTGCTAAACTCAGGTTAGCAAATTTGCATTATTGAGGACATACAAATTCTGGAGGGATAACACCCAAATGGAGATGCTTAAAATAAATAAATAAATCTGATTCTTACAAAAATTGTATTTCTGCCACTATATTTGCTTGTGAAGACCAGAGATTTTCAGGTGTTTTTGTAGCCACAGTACTTATCATAGCACGTATTACTGTTGAGTTCATCTTATCGATAAAAGTCTTCTTGACACAAGGCTGGCCTTTTCTGAATGCTCTTTTTAAAAAAAAATGTAGAAATAAGTAGAACTCCCACAGGACCAAATGATATTTTAGAAGAACAAGATGTTTTGCTGTCTAAACATGCAGGTATACGTATACTGTTGTTGGCGCCTTGAAGCTCAGCATAAAAGAAACTCCAGCATTGTTATTTCCCAACCGGTGTTTGTGTATTTGTGTGTGAGCTAGCAGAGGAGCAGAAATTCTTGGAACAGAATGAATTGAGCACTTTTGTTTTAACGATGGGAAAATCCTCACTTAAAACCTGCACAGAGCCAAAGTGAACAGCGCTGAGAGGAAAGTCGGCCTGAATTTCTTTTAGTACCAGCCTGGTTTCATAACAACGACTACAACTGCTTGGTTCCAACTCGGCCCCTGAAGGACTGGCTCCGGGAAAAAGAATAGTGAATAGGGTCGGCCAAATTTCTCTGAAAGGAATTATTGTGCGATCATTTCTCATGCGTACTGTTTGTTACAGCTTTGTAAACACAGCCGGGAGCCCAGATAATTCTTTATCAAGCCTATTCATGCATGTTGTTCCTTAAGCATTTGATAGTGTTACATTTAAGCTTCTTTTTTCTAGCTTTTTTCTTAATTCAAACCACCTTTTTTTTTGTAGGGGAGTTAAGTTATTTAAATGTAATTTGGCTTTTTTTATGACTTCTTCGCAAATGTGGAATTTAGAACCTTTAAGCATTTCATGTTTAAAGCTTCACTCCCAGCAAACTTCTTTGCATAATGAAAAGTAAAAAGAAGAAGCTATTTAAAGAAAGCACAGAGGCCGGCATCCTGCCAGCGGAAAGGAAAATAACATTTTGTTAATGACTTTTTCTGAAGAGAGAAATATTATGTTTCATACCGGAGACTTTGACAGACAAATAAATGAAGTCTTTCATCTTTGACCCAGCTTTTGGCCTGTCTCATGAACTGCACTCTGTCTTTATTGATTGAGCTCTCATGATGGCCAGAAGCTGTCCTTCCTGCACATGCAGCCTTTTTATATATATATATATATATATATATATATATATATATCTATATCTATATCTATATCTATATCTATATCTATATCTATATATCTATATCTATATCTATATCTATATATATATATATATATATATCTATATATATATATATATATATATATATATATATATATATCTCTCAAGTATTTATGGTGGCAATCATTACATCTGCACATTTTTTATTCCGGTATATTCTGCAAAATCACTTGGAGTCACTCGTCAAAGCAAGGCTCGTTTTCCTCACCTTTTACTCAGTAAAGCAATATTACAACATTTCAGAGTAAATTAATGGAAAAAAATAACAATAAAAATCGACAATTGTATTCAACTATCAGTTTAGATCCACAACTCTCCTATTAGGCAACAGCAACATCTAATATGTTTTATTTTAATCAGCAGCTTTACTTAATTCTTTCCCAGAAAGGGAAAACATGTTTTATTCTACTTAAAAAAAAAATAATTTTTTTGTGTGTTTTAACATTTTCTTCAGGGGGTCTTGGCTATCTCCCTAGAAAACATTTTATATCCTTTCTTTAGAACTTTTTTTTGTTTTTCCTTAACATACAAACTGCATGTTCCACATAAGAATTAAATCCATCATGTCATGTTGTGCATGTAATCCACACAACATGCCCCCTTAAGGATCAATTATTCTTTTTGCTGTTTCAGTTCTATGCACCGTCCACGTTCTCGCTGCCACTGTTGGCTTTTGAGTATTTATAGCCTCCCATCAATTGTAGGGATCACACCCACAACCCTTTTTTGGTTTATGATGTGTGTAAATGTGGAATTTGTGTGGTCCCTGTGATTTTTTTCCCTGCAGGTTTTCCATTTGAGTGTGTTCGAGTAGGTTTTGATGTCTTCATTGTATATTGCTGTTCGTGTGTAGCCAGAGGCTAAACTCTGTTTATAACACTTTATACGAGGAAATCAATCCCAACTTTATTCTGCTTTTTATTTTTTATTTTCCTGGCTTTATTCATCAGGAAAAACATAGACAAACTGTCTTGGTGGGGCTCTAGGTGATGTTTGTAAAGGTGTTCAGTTTAGGTCTTCTGCATTCTTTCAGTGGCAGCTCATTGTTTTTGTGCAGCAGAGCTGTACTTTTTAAATCAGCAGTTTTCAGATTTATGAACAAATTACGTCTTTTAACTTAAGACGACTCAAGAAATTGAAATACTATTTTTTTCTGAAAAGGTCACCTATAGATTTGCCATGAATTTTTTCAGATATTCTGATTTTTTTTTGTGTAAACATTTTAAGGCTTATGTCAATTGGTAATATTGTTTATTTTATTTTATTTTATTTTATTCTTTTTACTGTTTTGATGATAAGAAATCATATAGCTACCCAGAATTTGTGCAAAAATTATATTTATGTTCAGAGAATATATAAAAAATAAGTTTGGTGAAAATGCAACTTAGGGTTATTTACGTATTGAACATACCCTCAAACAGTGACTCTTACTTATTAAAAAAGGCTATATTATTTGTAAAACAAGCTTCATGGTCATATGTTTTACGCCAAGAGCCTTTGTCCTTGAGTAATTAGTCTTTTGAATCTTTTAAAATCCACCTTTTATTTGGCTTTTTCATTTATTTATTTGTTGTTTTCATTAAAATTGTTGATTGTCAAACATGTTTACATGTTTGTTGTACATTATTGAACATTTTCACGTTTGGAAAGAAGCAGAATCGAAGAATTCAATTCCTATAATTTTCTTTTTAAAATCCTTAATTGTTTCTAAATATATTTAAAAAGAGGGATTTAATGGTTTCCATTATCATATGTGGATTCTTCCTTCTCAACTTTTAATGCTGTTTTCTGTTAGATGGAAAAGTGTTTCCTTTGAGGGGTAAAAACATATTACCGCGTCCCAAACATTTAACCATTTGACTATTTTGGTCCTTTTTGTCTTACAGTTGTGGTTGATCGTGAAAATGAGTTGTCTATTCTTTTTGTTAGTTTGTCCTGCTTCATTTCCATTTTAGGCCACAGGTAGGTTTACTTTTGGAAGTGTCATAAATGTTCTACGCAGGCAGGGAGCGCACACTTATCACGTGAACAGGACACGCGTTGTCTGCAGGATTTAGGGAGGCTCAAAAGCATGAAAAATCCATACAACACACCTACGTCTCGTGTACTTTATCCTTACTTACCCTTGTGTGTTGAACAAGTGTTTGCTGCCACCCGTCGCTCTACCGGGTCACTATGACATTGCTGTTTCAGACGAACCATACTGCTTTGCCCATTTTTTTATCCGCAGATCTCGCCACCTAAATCCGTTTAAAAGGTGCAACTGTGAAGATTCAGTCCTGTATCAAAGTTTGTTTCTTTACTCAAGAAAACCCCCAAAAAACTCTTAATCTGTTGCTTAATTTATGAATCATTTTATGATTCATAAAATCCCCCCTTTTTCTGATTTGCCTTCACGTAAAAATAATTTTGCTTTGCATTTACGCAGCAACCTCCTATGATATAAATATAACCTATAAAGTCTGCTGAAGGTGTTTTAGGGTTTTTTTTTTCTTTATACTTTCATCGAAATGGGTGGAAAGTGAAGAAACCGGTGCCAACGAGGCCATTTCCCAAACCTTCAGAAACCCCAAATGATCTTAATTAAAGTTTCAGGCTCTTAGTAGAGTGAGGCCACACTATTTGTGGTCATCTTTAAAAGCCCTGTGGAAATTCCCCTTTCAATCCATCGCAGGCGATCAGGGTGTGTGAAAGTGTGTGTGCCTGTGCACGTGTGTGCGACCGTGTTCAGGCCTTATTAGGCTTCAGTGGTGTTTGGACAGCCGGAAGAGCAGTACTAATAGGGCAGAATGATGCAGAAATGGACAGAAAGCCCCGTTGGAGTTCTTGAAGCTCATTTTCACTCTCCCTCCTTTTACCCTTTCACTCAGCTTCAATCACTTACTCATTTTCCTCTCTTTTTCCACTCTTCATCTGCTTCCTTAGCCTTGGCTGTCAAACGGTCCTGGTGCTGCTCCACTAATTTTTCACATCCCTTTATTACTGCTATTCACTCTTTCTTGAAACCACTTTGAGCCAGCGGGAGAAGCTTTTAGCTTCTGATGACTCCTACACTGTGATTTTCCTTGTTTTGATTGTTTTTCTCGTTGTTTCTTAGTAACCATTAATTGAGTTGTGTACTTTTTAAAGCTCTTATCTCTCCCTGCCCTCCTTTTGCACCTGCAGTATCCAGTTTTTTTAGGCTTTTTAACCCACCCCCTTGTCAGTTTGTTTAACAGGACACCTGTACACAAAACAAGTAACAACCGCATAAAAGCATTTTTCATTTAAAACCAAATGGCTGTATCACTAACAGACCTGTAGCCACAAAGACAAGAAAACAGGGCAGCACACTGACAAAATCACAAAAACTAAATGTATCTGCCAGTTAAAAACATTTTTCACATAAAAGGTTTAGCAAACTGTACAAAAAAAAAGGATTTATAATTAAAATCAATTTTGTCTGCCCTTAAAAACCAACAGAAATCATTTTTCCATGAAAACGAACACATGACTTATCTTCCAGGTAAATTGTTTCATAGATTTGAGGATGTCAGGATTCCATTTAGTATAAAATCAGCCACAATGGGCTTTTTATTAATTGTATGTCTCTCACACTCAGAAATACAATGAAACGTTGAGGTTTTCATGGAGTAGAGAGGCTTAGGACGTGTGTCCGGAGCTTTTCAGCAGGGTATTTGAGGCATGTCGATTTTGGGGAAGAGTTGTGGGAAGACAGAACACTTAGGAAATCAAATCCCTCAGTTGCCTTTGGGCCGGTGTTGTCCAATCAAAGAAAGGGACCTGAGGAACAGGGACTTTTTTGGGCATGCTATGACCCTGTGGACCGATCCCAGATGAACAGAAGATTGAGAAAGGGGACGTTCAGATGGACTTTTTCAAACTAAATGACTAATATCAATTTCTCATTGGTAAAAGGGGGTTGAAATGACATTTTATTTACAAAAAATAAAATTCATGGTTATTAAGTTATTTAATGTTTAGATGTGAGACTGGTCTTTGGTAAAAAAGCAGAAAGGGTTGGTTTACATTTATTTTAAGCGTTGATTCTCATTTCCTAAGGTGTAAAATACAGCAGATGTGCAGCTTCTTCCTTTGGGTAAGACTTCACTTTAGGTCATGATGCTCCCTCCTGAAACTCCCTTAAATTATCATTTTATTTTTGGGATAACCTGAAGCTTTGGGGATTTTTTTTGATGTCCTAATTTGTGACTTCTGTGTATTTTCAACAAGGTGAAGCGTGCCTCTGCAGGAAAAGGAGTTTGTCACAGCGTTGTGATATCACAGAACTCTTTGGACAATATCTTGTTTGTGAAAACTAGTCATTTCATTTTCTACAATGTGCTTTGTGTTGATTTCTCCTTTTGTCAGTAAATGGCCATTTCTCTTCTTTCCCGTTGAAGCTCTGAAAGAAAACACTGACAAACCTAATAATAAAAAGTAATAATAGAGATCCGACTTATCAGAAAAAGGAAAAAATAAAGCTGTGAACAGTTGACTATTGTAGATGAAGAACAGAATGAAATTGCTGCTTTTTTGTTACAAATGTCGTTTCTGGAGAAATCAAAGGTAAATTGTGTTTATGTTGGACCTCCATCTGGGTCAGTTTGCAGTTAACCACCTTCTTATTTACAGTTGATGGTAATGCGGTTGTAAAGATCAGCTATAACCTCATGTAGATAAAGCTGCTTCACCTTCCGGGTGGTCTGATTGATCTTTGATGGGCTGAACTCCGGTACCTGTTTTAAACTCTAGTCTTAATCCCAGGGCTGCTTTCTCCCTTTTTCTTTTCAGGGTTTAAGCCTTTAAAACACCACACTTTTGGCTTTTCTGTATGCACGCGTATGGGTGCGTTGGGTGTTTGGGCTGTGTAGGCCTGTGGAGGGTCGCACAGAGGTGTGGGTGCATCTTAAAGGGAGCACAGGTGTCTTGCAGTTCCCGTGAGACGTGTGTGGGCACCTTAACGGACGTCATGAAATTGGAACGTATGATTGTCGTGCATGTGGTACAGTCTGTGCATCGTGAAGTATTTATTAAGAAAATGTAAATCCTCGTTTCCACTGTGCAGTCCAGTCTGATATTTTGAGTGTTCCATTATAAAATGGACCCATTAAGCCAGACTGAACCGTACCATTTTTGGGCCCCTCTTGGTTGTAGGTCCATAGAAAAATGCAACGGACCGGTTATGGCGGAGCTACTGTTGAAACCCGTTGATTGTCTCAAGGTCATTACGACAAAAAAGTCCCCCTGGACAGTGCACAGGTTTCAGGGGGTAGAAAAATGAAAAATTCCTATTATGTGCTTGCCGCTCACTTACCGCTTCACTCTTACGTGTTGTTCAAGTGTTGGCTTCGACCGGTCTCCCGCAGCAGCATGAAGATTTTCACTCTATGGGCTCACCAACCTTAACCCAGAAGAACCCAGATTCCCTTTTCCTTAAAAAGTGGACCACAGAACACATTTCTGATGTTTTCTGTTACGTTGATGTAACCATGGGTTCTTATGGGTTAACATTTAACCTGCCCCGTTACAGGTTTGCCCATTTTTTGCTCGCAGACTGTCCATATCCACCAGCAAGGGCAGTTGTGACGAAGGCATTATTCTGTTTTTTTTTCTTTTCTCACAACTTTCTAAGTTTGATCAATTGGTTTCTTTCCGTTATTTCATTGTCACTCGTCTCTTTCCTCCTCACTCCTCTCCGTTTTCTCTCTTTATTTTCTCTGATTTCTCTGTGTCCTCATTAACGATACAGTGCGCTCCAGTTTGCTCCACAGCCAATAGAGACAAATGAAAGCTTTAGTGAGGAATCGGCTCGTTGGCGCCTCGTCTGCCTCCTAACTCAACCCCCCCCCCCCCAGACATTTGCTCTTTTGCCGCTGTCATAGACTGTTACCTGACAATCTGCTCGCCTGAGATGAAAATGTTCAATCATCTTGAGCAAAACTAACACTGAGATGATTTTAATCTGTATGAAACCCTCTCCTCCTGTCTGGGAACTTTTTTTTTGAAGAAGAAGAAAATCCATTATCAGGTAACTAAAGGCCTAAAGCTCACATGGGTAAAGTGTTCAGGTGTATATTTGGCCTTTTTGAATCTGTGTGGCAGAGAGACTTTTTTTGAGTTATTCTTTGCTTTCAGCAATGGCTGTAATTAGCAGTAGAAACCCCAGTGATGTGGCCGCAGCTGCTTTTCAAGGTTGTTCCATCTCTACTTTCTGCCCCAGTAGTTTTTGTGTCGGAGCTCTGAACAAAGTTGTCTTCAGCTTGAGTTTCTACAGATTGATTACAACTGTCTGCAAAGCATCAGGTCAATAAAAAGGTGAGGAGGAAAAAAAAAATCTATTCCTCAAATATACTGAATGAAGATGTTGCATTATTCTTGATAAACGACTGACCTGTGACCCTCTCCCTCCAAATTCTCCTCTCTAATCACCTCAACTGCAGCGTCTGTTTCACTTGTCTAATATTAATCCGCTGAGGGGATTAATAATTTATTATTACAATTCAGAACCAGACATCAGATGGTCACCATGAAATAATCATTTTCCATTTGCTCATGGCACATTGATAATTTATCTTTTTCTCCATTTCATTTTCCACCATCTCCCTCTTTTTCACTCCTGAACAGCTCCACACCTGGTTAGGGACCGTGGCTCTGTCACTGTCCTGTCGCCATGGTGATTAGCGGGTTAGAAGCCCCAAAGGGGACAATAATGAGGAGGAAACGGGGTGTGAAATGAAGGCTGTAGGACAAATATAGCGGCTGTTTTTGTTAGTAAAGCTGTAAAAAAAAACAGAGATATATCGCAAAAATGCAAACAGCTACTGACTTGAACTGTAGTTATTTTTGCTGGAAGTCTGAAGTCTCATAACTATTTCCATCTAGTTTTCACTGTGCATTCTAAACAATGCTTGAAAGCTGTTTACATCACATTTTATTGAAGTGGGTCTTTTCCCTAAAGCTGCTGCAACCGCGAGTGGAAAATGGTGATAAGCCCAACAGCTTATTGTAGTCATTTCTTATGAGTTGTTGACTAGAGTCACTCTGTTGTTTTTTAGTTTTTAGGTCAGAGATTTCATCCTTGAGGAGGTTTTATACTAAAAAAAAGACTACTTTTTTCTGTCTCAGGGGGCATATAAGCAACAGTAACTAACCTTTAACATCTGTTTAAGCCTCACTCATATTTCTACACCCTGTTTTCCGCTTCAAGTCAAAAAATAAATAGATTTTCTATAACAGACTTCTAAAAATTAGATTTATTTCTGAAAAACGTGTCCTTTAATCCCTTATAATGGACCGTATTCCTGTCATTTCTGTCAATGGTTTGTTTATGTTCTTTTCTCATAAATCTTATGATTGATAAATGCATTTTTTTAACCAAATGTACATCTCAAAGCAAATTGCAGAACTACTAATTGTTATGAGTTAATAAGCACACGTATGCAAAAAATCTTTCAGCAAAATAAGCCTAATAGTTCTTAGTCAACATCTGCTCAAAAGTCAGAGAAGTCAGAGAAGAGATCGTCTGTGAATTGAAAAAAGTTGAACAAATGAGAAGCTCTCGTTTTATTTTCTAAAGTTCCTTGCAAAGATCAAAACAGAAAAATGAAGAAATTAGGATCAAAATTTCATATTGTGTTACATTAACATTACAACCAACTTTTTTATATGTAGTTTTTTTAAATGTTAAATGTATAAACAGCTTTTTGTCTCTTTTCTTGTTTCCTAATTACGCTCGTTAATGTAATGACTAATGTTTGACAATAAACTTGTTCATGTTTTTTGGTTTTACACATTTATTTGAAGTCAGTCTCCTGATTTGACAGCTTTTTATAGTCAAAGAAACTAACCAATAATTGTAAAATATAGATTTGTTCAAAATCCTATTGAAGCCATTCAATTTAACCGCTTGCAAAATTTCCAATCTCATCCATTTAGCCTCCGGCGGCTCCTCGCCGGCGTTGGTTAAAATGATGTCGGATGGTCGTTTGCTGCAAGAGGCTGACCCCAGCTGTCTACTTTCTCATCCTCTGATTCAGTTCTTCAATTCTCAGATGGTTGTCTCTCTCTTTGGATAATACTGAGCACAGCCCAACAAAAAGACCTTTAGAAGTGGAATTGATGAGAAAGAAGCAGACATCCAGATTAGTTTCTTCTCTTCTGCTCTTTATTTATTTATTTTTGCTCTAAACCGAAGCATGATTAGGTTGATGGATACTTTTATAGATGAGTTGATCCAAAATATTGGTGTCAGTAAAATAGAATTGAAATGACTTTAATATTCAATAATCTGTATATTTGTGCACCAACAAAAGAACCTTGTGCACCTTTGACTCGGTGAAATTAAATAGAGTCCTTCCGCTGTGACGTAACTTGAAAGGAATGTGAGCAGCAGGTGGAGCAGAGCGGTGAGTTGATTTAATTTCTGCAGCTCTGCATTCCTATTTGTTTTCAGATAGATGCAGCTTTTCATGTTTGTTGATATTCAGATAAAAAATTACAGACATTTTTTATATAATTGAGTTGCAGATGTGCTTTTTTTATTGATGTCGTGTTGACCCATTGAATACTCCATTTGATATATTCAACAAAAAAATAAATAAATCATTGATAATCTGCATTTGGTGCCTGAGGTTTTCCACCTGTAGCTTCAAGGACTTGCTGCGCTTCTATTTCACATCACAAAACTGCCCTGAAAGGCCACATCTCTGTGTCATCGCCCGCTGAGCCGACTCTACAACAGACTCTTCTGTAATATCAGATTTCTATGCATCCCTCTGTGGCTGCATGTAAATGTGCCGCTCTTTTATCCTCCCCTCTGCTTTCCTTTTTCGTTCCAAGAACTGAATGAGGAAACCTACTGGGTTTGCCCACACAAACGCCTGCAAAGAATACAAAAAAAAAAATGTTTGATAGGCTTCAGAACCCCTGCAACCCCCGAAAAGGGAGGAAACCTTAAGAAAAAAAAATTAAACATGGATGGATGAATCTAAATGCTGATGTCAAACTGTCTGTTTTTCTTTAAACGTCTTATTTAGCACAGACACACATTTTTCCACAGCTACCCCTTATTTAGACACATTATTTAGTTGCATTGTTTTCTATACTGACCTTGGAACAACTCCTAACCATCTGATGTCTAACTGGATGATAAAGTGTGGAATACAAATGATTTAAAATAAAATGAATTAAAAATTTTAAAATAAATGTATGTGAAAGAAATATTTAAAGGCTGTTAATATTGAGAAAAATATAACAGAAATGTGTAAATTCAAGTGTTATGGATAGGATTATCTCGTATTTTACCTTATAAACAAAAAAAATAAGTTTTATGTTGAAATCTAATTTTTTGTTTATTTCAAATGGCTTAGATCTTTTAAACGTTCTTTATTGGTAATGTTTTCTTTAAAATAAAATTCCGGGAGCAAATAGAAAAAAACAAAACTCCAAGGTTATGTCCGAATTCCCTCACTGCTCCCTAACCCCTAAAGGATTATATAACACAGGACTATCTAGCGTTCTGGATTTTAACGTAATTTGGACACAGACTCAAAATTCTTTATTTTTAAAAGGCAAATATGATGTCGCTCATTTGCTGAAGTAAAAAACTAATAAACATAATATCTTTTACAATTACTATGTAGTAATCAATTCTGTTCTGATAATGACAACTTGGGCATTTAAAAAAGAAAAAAAAGAAAAACGTTTTGAACGCAATGCATTGTGGTCTATATTTGCCAATATTGATGCACACTAGGTTTTTGCAAATACCTCTGGGAAATTTCCAGAAGTAAAGGTTTAGACAACCCAACAAAATAATTGATAATTTTACTTAAAGAGATTTCTATGCCAGTTTTTTTACCTGAATTTGAGTATTATTTTAAAATTTAGCAGTTCTGTTACCCAAACACACCTTTTAGTTCTTTTTAAAATTTTGCTGATATAGTTTGTGCCCCAACGGGACTTCAAGAAAGTCTCAAATGTAACTAGTAGAAACCTGTAGGTATACTATTAGTACTTTCAGTAATGTATTTTTGGAAGTGCTGGCTGTGCCTGTTGAAGTTTCAGAGGAGATACAAACTGCCAATTTACAAAATAATCTCGTCAATGTCCAGACAAGTCCTCAGCCCCATTGAATCTTCTTTTCTTCTCCATTTTAAAATCATTCTCTTGGGCTTTCTTGTATATCACTCTCTTCTTACAACTCCTAACACCCAGGAGAGCAGCAGTTTCTTAACGATCTTTGCAGAAATACTCTGCACCTCATGGCTGGGAAGTGGGAGGGAGAGAGAGCTGCACAAAAGGTCAGTTTTGCATTTTTCCAGCAATCTGGTTCAGGTCTGCAGATGCCTCAGAGGTTGTTAGCTGCTACTGGACGACCTGTTTTCTGTGGACTCACCGTTGATGTAGAAAAAACATAAAGGTTTAGAAACAGACTCTTGAGACATCCTCATAACCCAGCACAGACATTAACTCTTTGAAGAGCCAAGATATAGTTGTAATATCTCACAACAGGATTAGCAAAGTGAGGATTTTTCACAACATTTTCTAATGTGTATCAAACCCTGAACCTTTTCATGTTGGAGGGATGAAGTTTCATCAGAAATAACAATAGTGTTTAATTTTTTAAAATGCATAAAATATATTTGAAATAAAATATCACCAAAAAGTGTTAAGCAGCCAAAGCAAGAAAAAGAAATGAATCAGTAATTGAAACACAAAACAAAAGGTCTTTTTTGTTTTGCTCAAAGCATAGATATGCTTAACTAACAAACCTGTTTCTCTCTTTTATACATAAATTGCATAAAATCTTTCCTTTTTTTAAAAAGGACTAGTGTGCCTTCTTGACCTGTGAGCTCATACCACCATTGACCCTTCTACTGTTGATACATTATTACACAGAATCATACAATTATACTCTTAAAAAGTCCTAATCCTGTAAAAAGTGTGTTGTTGGAGTTTTTAGGATCATCTAAAGCATTTTTCTGATGATGTATATAATAAAATTTGAGCTTAAATTAGGATTTTGGGCAAATTGTTGACAATCAGAAGCAAACGAAACAAGTAGCCCTGCTAATGTTAAGTTGGGGGTGTGAGGGCCTGTAAGCTAGTGGGATAGCACATAAACGGATAGCTCGCCGTTATGGGTGGCGGAACAGGGGACAGGGTTTGATTTTTACCTCATACTAGACAGACCACTGGGAAAGCTTTTAAAGTAGATCAAAAGATGATCAGAGAATTGGATTATCTTTGTACACCCGATTTAGCTTTTTTAAAATTATTTTCTTCCAGTTGAAGTTTCTTTTAACTTGCTCCTTTGGAAATACATGGTTGGTATCATAATATTAGATGTATTCCTACGACAGAAGTATGTTGATTTTAGTCTGTAAACATATGTAAATTGCTACCTGGTTATCTCTTACATTTACTTTCTTTTGGGGAAATGGTTTTAGAATATGGCTTCTTTAATACATATATGGAAGCGTAATGCTGTCCCTGCTCTTTGCTGGAATCATACCCATTTTCTTTCTGACAGCAGATATCTGCTCCAATCACTACCGCTAGCATCAACATTCAGTCTGAGCAAAGCTTATGTATGAGTTCTGGTAAGATTGCTAACACGTCGTGTCTGTCTGTTTTTCCCGCTCTGGGTCTTGGCATTCTCCTGCATAACATAACACCCTGGGTGCTGCTGTGTTTGTGGATGTATGTAAACTTCTACAGTATTAGGGTGTCAGTTGTCCTCAGCAGCACTTCTGTTGCTGTAATCATGAAGCCCTAACAGGCAGAGGCTGCAAGCCCAGAGGCTATGCGGGCAGAGAGGGCTACTATCTGCAGGGCAGCCTGGGGTCTTTCTGGCCTACGATGACACAGGCGGGAATGGACAGTGGTGTTTTTTTTTGTAGAGTGATAAAAAAAAATCATGTCTTTGTGCTCCAAAAATTCAGTTTTTTATCTGTTAAACATTGATTGTAAGGGGTATTACAAAACAAAACCTTAAAATATGTGTTTAAAAAAAGAAATGTGGAATTTTAAAAAGTTGGAAGCTACATTTCTCCCCAAAAAGAAAGACAGGTAACGGGTAGCAGTATAGACGAACTGAGTCAGAACTATGTTATTGATGTGAAATTATTTAACTTATTTCCTGTTTTGTACAAAAGGACAGTTTGTACGGAATTATGTGCTTAGGAACTTAAAGTCCCACTCTGATCATCTTTTGATCTAATTTAAAAGCTTTTGCTGTGCTCTTTTATTTATGATTATGCTGTTTTCAGCCGAAATAATAATTTAGAAAAATCCTGCGTCGTTTTCTAGGACATTCTAAATTTCAGTAGAGCGACTAGAAATTTGCCTCTGAGTTGTGGGTGGAACCATTGCCGTGGCGCAACTCGCCCCCAATTCCCCTCTCTGTCGCTGAGAGCTTCCTGTTTTCTGCTAGCTTACAGCCCCTAACATTACCGGTGCAACAGAAATGGGGGGCTATTTCTGAACTATCCAGCTGTACAGTTTTGAGCCAGATTTCAGCTCAGACCAGGAAAACTAAGACGTACTTGGATCTATTTGTCTACAAGCGGATGCATCAGAATTTAATGAAGGTGTGAATTTGTGGCCGTCCATTTTATTTTCCATGTAACAAATTAGTTTTTTTCAAACAGCATTTTTCTGTCTGGTCCCGATTCACAGTGATTTGAATAAAGAAATACTCAGTAATGTAATTTTACGCTAATGTCCTGTATCATCAGAAAAATGCAACACAAACATTTCAAAAACACAATTTTCATCGGAGTGGGTCCTAAGAGTTCAAGTGAGGGCTACCTTTTCTTTTCAGTCTCTAACATGTAAAGAAAATGTTGATGCTCATTTTATTTACCACTACAACACTTTTTTTTTAAAAATTTGGACTTCTGTCTTCTTGAGTCCATTTACAGAGGATGTTGTACAGAAATGCTTTTTAATTGCAGTGAAGTAAAAACAGTTTGATTTGGACAGGGACGGAAGTTTATTATTATTTTTATGATAACAAAATCTTACATATATGAAAAGTAAGTATCTTTAGATTTAGGAGATTCAAACTAAAGATTTTACGTCGACTGGCACGTTTTGAATTTACACAAACTGCTTTTATTTATGACTCACCATGATACAGACTCCTTCAGACACTAAAGGCATTCTCATGTTATGTGATTAGGTTTTTCAGTGAATTGTTAAAAAGATTCATTCTATTTCAAAGAATCTCAAAAAAACTGTTGTTTTTTACTTTTAAAAAGGACTAAAGCCAATTGTTGTGAGGACTGTGACTCTCTTAGCTGTTGCCAACTCCTGTTTCACGCTTTAGCATGATGTCAATAAGAAGAAGAGGTGAGATTCCCTCCATAGACTGCTGAACAGAACAATCCAATAGGGGCTAAAGCCGCAGTGCCAGACATCGATGGGTGGGCTGCTGCAGCACCCTGTCATTCCGGTCCAGCTCCTTGGTCAAATTAGCCCCCTTAAGTCCCATTTTTCATTATTAGCACAAGACATGTAACTGATCTATAAGTAGCAAAGAGTCAACTTTTTGGTCCTCTTTGATCAAGTTTGCTGGACAGTTGCCATGGGAACAATGAGGCAAGGGTTACATGTTCAAAGTTGTGCACAGCAACATTTTTTTTAGTTCTGTGTAAAGGTGACAGAACACCATTTAGGAGCCCCACAGCTCAAATGGAAATGACATATATACAATTTGCACTTTGTTTTAAGTCATCTTTTTAAAATTTGCTCACCTGTTGTCTACTGATTGGCATTTGGATTATCCTTTTAATGCACAAGTAATGATCAATAAATCTGAGATACATTGTTGTATACTATAATGTAGCCCCCCCCCCCCCCCCCCCCCCCAAAAAAGAATAAAAATACAGATTTAGTACTTTTTCCGTTTATTCCTAGCTTAAGTTTCATTAAATATTTAGCCATGGAGTGTTAGACTAAATACCAAAATATAGAAAACCATAAGCTTGAGGATTATAAAGATTTATGCTCCTACTTTGCATTTCAGATTCCTATAATCTACTTATGCTTTCAGTTTTCATAAAAAAGTAAAGAAAAAAATCATCACTGCAGGTCTGGTCTATAATATATATCTGTATGTGGCTGTAAACTGCACCTACGATTTCCACAGTTCTCCAACAATAAAATCCATCCCTAAAATTAGATTTCTTGATGTGAAATTTCTTATTAACACAGATGATCATACTTTCAAATATGTGGCCCCTGGTGAGTTTGGAAAAAAAAAGATCCTGCACATGAAAACATGATGGACAAATTTCCTATCTAAATCAAATATATCTGTATTTTCTTTTTTTTAGCTGCTGCTTTTCTTTGTTGGAGTCTAAAATATAAATCTTTTTTTCTAAATGTGCAGCAGCTTTTAAGGGTTGACAGGGACAAACATTCTTGTGAGTGTGGGTTTTTGTCATCCAAAAGTATTGAAGGTCATACAGTAAATTGATGCCTGACTACACGCATATTGCAAGGTTTTCAATGTAGAAGTTGAAGTAATGCATTTTCTCTGGGTCTCAAAAAAGAAAAATGGGGTTGGCTGTGTTGCAAAATGCTTATTTTGACAAGTACGAATCCAATTCATGCCGTCTCCACACTTTGCCAGCCTTTTTTGCCTTTGGAAATGTCTTCTCAAAAGTTGAATTGTTGCAGAATTTTAACTTATGGTGTCCGACCTTGCAGGACAACAATTTGATCCTTTATTAGGCATTTGAGAAATTAGTGCGTGAAGCGGGTGTGGCCTCAACCTTTTCAGGGGTGAAGATAAAATAATAAAAAATATATTTTTTTTAAAGTTAATAAACAATTAGAATGTAGTAGACTGATTGTAGTACCTCGTAGACCAGCAGTGAAAATGCATATTTGGTAAATATTTCTATTCAGTGTTACCGCGTTGGTCTATAGGTTTTACCTCCATATTCATAAAAAAGTTACCCATTATTTATAGGATCCTGTTTTTTTTTGGTTATCTTCATCTAAATCAACTGCACAAACAATATTTGTACATATAAGTAAATCATAATTACCAAAAAATATTACTTAACATACACAAAATATTATGCTAAATTATAAAAAATGGTATCAAACATGAAAATAAAGTTACAAGAAAAAGTAAAAGAAATAATTGTAGCAGGTACAGAGGCTGCAGGCATTATAACGCTACCAAAAATAATACAATTTGAAGTCAGGAATTCAACACTGGCTTTCCAGTACCAGACTGTTCCAACCTTTGCATCATTTTTTCCCCCTTTTTCGACCTCTCCCCAGTCATCGCTCAGATTTTCCACACTGATCTGAATCTTAGTGGGGATTCAAGTGTTTTACGAACCTCACACAGTGGGATTGCAGGAACCACTGTTTTCATTGGTTTACAATCGCCAATAAAGCACCACTGAATGGACTGAAGAACAGGATGCAGACACATACATAAAGACATGTAAGCTTAAAGGTTGTTTTATATTTTCCATCATGGTTTGTTTTGTAGATCGCCGTGCTGTTGGGAGTTTTGTTTATTGTGCGGTTTTCCACAGAGAGACCAAGCAAAAGAGTTATTAACAATGGATGTAATCCAGGTTGATGATCATGTGTTGACACATTGACGATCCCAACAGATTGGTACCAATTTTGGAGTCCCTGCCCACAACTTTAAGTTACCTCTGCACGATTTGCCTGATAACCATAAATATAAAAAAACGTACTTTGGTTCAAATGTATTCGGACACAAAATGGATTGTGTAGTGTACGAGTGTCCTCAGTGTTAAATCTGGAAAATGTACTAATGATGGAGTGGGACGTACTCCAAAATATTTTCAGTCAGCAAGTGGATTTGCTAATAAAGAGCCCCTTAATGCATCTTTATTACGCTGAAAACCAAACACTGCCCATCCAGTGTGCATTTGCACCCACTCTCGCACCTTTTTGAAGTACTTCCAGGTGTGAGAAAACATCTTGCTGAGGACTTCCTGGCTTTTATTATCTGCAAGAGCCAACAAGTGTGAACAAGAGCCAGACCTGATCTTGTAAGACATCTTCTGGTGCTTGTGTGAAAATGGCTTTTGTAAAGTAACCCTTTAAGGATCGCTTTGAAAAGTTCAGACAAGGGTTGCAGACCTTTGGTAATGTTGCCTAATAACATGACTTTACATTTAAAGGTGTAAAATGTGCCTTCTGTGCTTCCTTTACATTTTCGTTTCCTGATTACCATCTTACATTCAACAAAGAGCTATTGACATCTTCTTTGGGAAAAGAGCACTCTGAGATCGAAACCTCCAGAGAGCCTTTGGGGGGCCTTGACAATGTGATATAATGACATTGCATTTAAAGGAGTAAAGTGTGTCTTTTAGGTTCCTCCTCCACCATTGCTTCTGGTTTCAATCTGACATGCAACAAAGCACTATTGATCTTTAGGAAAACAGGATGAGAACAAGGCTTTTTTCTCGTCCCATAGAAACTGCTATTTGGCGGCTTTTCAGATGGTTTCAGTCACTCCTTACCCATCCTACATGCACCATCACAAATATACCAGACTAAAGGCCGGCATGGAAAACTTGTAAAGGAACCAAGGGCTTAAGTCACAAAACAAATGACAGGTAATTTTCTGCTAGAGGTTCGGGTGGCTGAGACGACCAATCATTTTGGTGATCGCCCATGCAGATTCCAGTCCTCTGTGGCATCATTGAAGCAGATGACATGAAGAAGAAAAGAAAAAACGAGACAGGATTGTTTGACGTGAGAGAAGCGATGGCTTCTGCAAATGAATAGATGGCAGATTAATTCATTTTGAAACAAACATAAATCACAAAGTGCTAATTTTCTCTGACCTGTGAAATCATCACCAGTAAGCAGGTTGTGTGTTTTTTTTCATTCAGTGAGGTGATTGAAAATGCCAGGCCAAGTGTTTTATGGATTGGAAGTGTCTGAGATGGACTCAGCTTGGGAAAACTGCTTTATTGATCCCTGGAGTCAAACATTTTGAACATGGTCATTTTCGAAAAACGAGCTTTGATTTTTGAAATGTATAGTGCATCCTTTCAAAAATGATAGTGTTGAACCAGTGCAGAGATGGATAGTATATGATGGATTGAAACGACTGTACATATATTCAGCTAGACTGGATCATTTACATTTTCAAAGTTCATGCTTGAAACAAATTGCAAGAAATAGTCATGCAAAAATATTTTCAATTAATGTGGTAAATAGTATTTAAATTAAACGATGAGTTAATGAAGCGTGAGAAATTACGGGATTACTGCTCGCACATTTACAGAGCCAGTTCCAAAGCAGTTTTGTTGGCCTCATCTAATGCCAAATACACAAAGATATTACATTTACAATGATAGGACAAGTAATAAATGCTCATCCCTGAGAAACGCAGAGTGCATATAACTTGCTATTTCTGGCAACATAAATTGATCATCAGCATTCTTGCAGACAAACAGAAATTAGCAGGATTTATTGTAAGGTACATCCATTGTTTCTCCTAATATTAGACAGAGGAAGCAACAGCACACAAACCCTGTACTCTACATCAAAGGATATACATAGTAATGTTTACTTCATGCAGTTATTTTCATTGTGTTGTACTATATGAGAGCATCCCTCTACACAAAACAATAAAATAAGAAGGTTGAAAAACATATTTTGGAGTGCAAAACATTTTTAAAATGAGTCAACTGATTTAATTGTAGAATCATTTTGTTTGTTTTTTTCATCTGTAATGCATTTCCTTTAGTTTTTTTCATAGAATAATGAGGACATTTGCTTGAATTAACCATTGTTTCTGTTTCTGCTGTCTGCTACAGCATAATAAGGAACGTGAAAAAGGCAAGAGGAAGGTGAAAAGGTTGTGGTGGTTTATTTACCATAATTTAGAAAGAAAAGGCGCAGATGCTCCCTAATCATTCAAACTAGATGCCTTCTGCCTTCCCAGTGCTGTTAAGGGTAGTCGACCATTTAGCTTGTTTTCATGTCCCCGCCGACAACGGATGAGCGGTGGTGCCCATCAGCAGGTCATGGTCACGCAACGCCCATGAGCATCCCTGCTGGCGGCTAAAGGTCTGCTGGGTGTGAAGACTTGACAGCACAAACACACACTCTGGCATGAGAAACTCCACTGCTTTTCTGTCTGTGGTGACCCGTTTTGGTTTCCGAGTCAGAACTCCTGCAGAGGAAGAGCCAAGGTCAAATAACCACCTGTCCAGTCCTTGGTGCAAAGAAAAGAATATTTTTTATATTTCAATACTTTTTTAAAAACATCTCTGATTAAAAAAAAAGGTTTTAGGTGTTTTTTTTTTTTTTTGCATGTTCTTGTGGCATTTTTTCATGGAGGACATGAATAAAGAAAATGCAGCGCAAAACTGCATTTTTTGAGTATTTCTTGATTTAAATCGTTGGGAATTCGATTGGGGGTGGAAAGGGGCTGTAAGCTAGCGGGAAAACGTGTAAGTAGAGAGCTCCCAATATGAGGGAAGGGGGGCGGGGTTGCTTTGCCCCAACAGTCCCACCCACAACTCGGAGGCAAAGTTCTAATGAACTGCTGCCACTTTGCAGAAACTATGTCCTAGGAAACATTGAATGAAAAAAAAAGTTGCATAAAAAATAGCATAACCATAATTAAAAGACCACTGGGAACACTTAAAATAGATCAACAGATGATCATAGCGGGTCTGTGAGAACATTTTTGATGTTATTTAATCTTTTTTGACACTAATGCAGGTTTTATGTTGGGTTAACATCTTTTCATACAGAAATATTTACCATCAAGATTCTCCCAACTGGCAAACAAAGACTTTTTAAACAAAGCTGCTCGGTGGGCATGAAGATGGATCGCTAATAGAATGTGTTGCAGTGTATTCAGTAATCATTATTAATCTGCGTGTCGGCAGATTTTCTTCTCAGCTTGGCCCTGTGTTCATAAAGCTTGGTTAATTAGACTGATTGATTAGATGTGGGCGATTCAGAGCTCTCACCG